>NW_008351346.1:674623-676396 GCF_000622305.1 Nannospalax galili | reverse complement strand
TCTCTTCTGCTGGGTTTGGGTTTCATTTGTTGTTGCCTTTCCAGTGCCTTGAGTTGCAATGTTAAGTCATTTATTTGGACTCTTTCCAATTTTTTAATGTAGGCACTTAGAGCTATAAATTTCCCTCTAAGGATTGCTTTCAACATTTCCCAGAGGTTTTGTTCTGTTGTATTGTCCCTTTCATTTACTTCATGGAATACTGTTATTTCTTTTTAATTCCTCCTTTATCCCATTCATCATTCAGGAGTGTGTTGTTTAATCTCCATGTGTTCATGTAGTTACTAGGTTTCTTCCAGTGTTGATATTAAGCTTTATTGCATTGTGGTCTGATAGAATGCATGGAATTATTTCAGTCTTTTTGTATTTGTTGAGGCTTGTTTCATGCACCATTATATGGTTGATTTTGGAGAAAGTTCCATGGGGCACTGAATAGAAAGTATATTCTTTGATGCTTGGGTGGAATATTCAATATATGTCTGTTAGGCCCATTTGGTGTATGGTATTGTTTAATTCAGACGTGTCTGTTAATTCTCTGTCCTGTTGACCTATCTAATGGTGACAATGGGGTATTGAAGTCCCCTATTATTAATGAGTTAGGCATAATCTGGATCTTACAGTCCTGTAGTACTGTTTTTATGAAATTGGGTGCACCAGAGTTTGGTGAATATATTTTCTTTATTTTAATATTTTCTTGGTCAGTTGTTCCTTTGATCAGGATGAAGTAGCCCTCTTTATCTCTTCTGATTAGTTTTTGTTCAAAGTCTATTCTGTCAGATATTAGAATTGCAATGCCTGCTTTTTTCTTAGTACCATTCTCTTGGATTTTTTTTCCCATCTTTTCACCTTAAGGTAGTACCTGTCCTTGAAAGTGAGATGAGTTTCTTTCATACAACAAAAAGATGGGTTTTGTTTCTTAATCCTTCAACTAGTCTGTGTCTTTTGACTGGGGAGTTCATTCCATTGATATTTAAAGTTATTAGTGAAAAATGTGTATTGATTCCTGTCGTTTTAATTTCTGTTCACATTCTTGGTGTAGCTATGCATTTCCACAGTTATACCTTCACTGAATTTCTTACTGTTACTCCTTGGGTATGGTTGTTCCTTTCTTCAGCTCTTTGTATTGCTTCAAGAACTCTCTGAGGGGCTGATTTTGTGGACATGAATTCTTTCAGCATATATATGTCATGGAAGAGTTTTCTTTCCTCTTCAACTATAATAGACATTTTGGCTGGGTAAAGTAATCTGGGTTGGCATCTGTGGTCGTTTAGAACTGGGAATACTTTGGTCCAGGCTCTTCTGGCTTTCATAGTTTGCACTGAAAAGTCAGCTGTAATCCTGATGGGTTTTCCTTCACATATGGCTTGTTTCTCTTTGGCAGCTTTCAATATTCTCTCTTTGTTCTGTATGTTTAGTGTTTTTACTATGATGTGCTGTGGAGAGTTTCTTTTTGGTCCTGTCTATTTGATGTTCTGTATGTTTCTTTTATTTATATGAGCATGTCTTTCTTTAATTTTGGGAAATTTTCTTGTACAATCCTGTTGAAGAACTGGTCGATACCATTATCTTGAGATTCTTCTCCTTCATGTATGCCTATGATTCTTAAGTTTGGTCTTTCTATGGTGTCTCACAGTTCCTGCATATTACATTCTTGTGTTTTCTTAAGTTTTTTATAATCTTTGCTTAAGTGGTCTAATTCATCCACTTTACCTTCCAGTCTTGATATTACGTTTTCCATTTCACTCATCCCATTGTTGGGGCTTTCTTCTGTCCTTT
>NW_008351346.1:650138-674469 GCF_000622305.1 Nannospalax galili | reverse complement strand
TCATGTTATTATTTTTTCGCTGTGACTTTGACATGTGGATTTCTTTTGTAGTTTCTGATTCTTGTGTGAGACTCAAGTCTTCCTTTGTTGAGTTTAGGTCTGCTTCTGTTTGTAAACTTTATGTGCCTTTGTAGTTTACTTGTTGGGCATGAAAAGCTAGTTGGTCTAGGCTTCAGGTTCTTTCTTTTGGCTTAATATTGGAGGGGCAAAATTGCTTTCATCTTGTGTTCAGGATTTACCACAGAGGTCCAAGTCTGATGAGGAACAGATGCTCTCAGGCTTTCTCCTAAGGTGTGGATCCCTTCTAGAAAGATGCTGGCCTTGGAAATTTGGGGGCTGGGCTGGCCTGGGCCCAGGGCCCAGGAAAGATGCTGGCTCCAGGTAGCTGGCAGGCTGGGCAGCCCAGAGATGCAAAGTTAGGTGGGGGTGGAAACAAGCCCCAAGGGCTCCCAGAGACTAGAGGTACAAAGTGGGTTGGTTTAGATGCAAAGGATCAGGAAGCAGTGGGGAGTCTGGGCCAAGAGGTTAGTCCAGACATCTAGGGTTCCAAGACAAGAAATAGGCCAGTACCCAGGCTAGGAGGAGAGATGGGGTGGGGGAGGTGGGAGGGTGAGTGAGGCTGGGGGAGTCAAGGCATAGTCAACAAGCTGATTTCTTAAGCAGTCCCTGATAGACATTCTAGAAAGAAAAACAAGTCATATCATCAAGACAAGCTAAGATGTTCATAGAAGAGAGGTGTGAGTGGACACCAAATGCTAAAGATCAGAAAACAAAGAACAAGGAAATTTGAGAGTAGAAGTCAAGGTATTTGGATCAGGAGGAATTGGGCAACCCTGGACAGATGCATTGAGCAGCAATAATTAATGACTAGGCTTAATGATGCTTGGCTGGATCAGAAAGAGGCCCAAGGTTAACAATTTTTAAAAAATTATAGGAGTGGCCAGTTTTAGCACATTATAATTAAAAGCACGGTGTATGGACAAACTCTACAAACCTCTAAAATCTTGAATAGACAGTATTATTGTTAGATAAAATTGTGGTGTCATTTTTTTTGTATATGTGGGCTCATGTATGTATTTATGTTCATGTATGTGCCAGTGCACATGTGTGTAGGCACACGTGTGTTCTAGTTTACTTTCTGATGCTGTGATAAAACACTGACCAAGATCAACTTTGGGAAGAAGGGGTTCATTCCAGTTTACAGGTTACAGTCCCTCATCAAAGCCAAGGTGGGAACTGAAGGCAGAAACCCAGAGGCAAGAACTGAAGCAGGGACTATGAAGGAACACTTTGTACCGGGTTGCTACCTCCGGCTTCCTCAGGTGCCTCTTTTACACAGCCCAGGCACACTTGCCTAGGGACAGGACTACCCACAGTTAGCTGTGCCCTTCTCCATCAACTAGCAATCAAGAAAAGGCCCCATTGTTGTATCCACAGGATAATATAATGGAGAAAATTTCCTAGTTGAAGTTTTCCCTTCCCAGGTGTCTCTAGGTTGTATCAAGTTAATAAAAACTAATACATTATGCATGTGTGTACACATACAGAGACCAGACCAGAGGACAAACTCTGGTGTTGTTTCTCAGGTACTATCCACTTTTTTTTTCTTTTTTTGAGACAGTGTCTCTCATTGGTCCAGAATTTGGGTTAAGCTAGACTGGTTGGCCAGCAAGCACAGGGATCTTCTTGTTTCTACTTTCTCAGTGCTGGGATTACAAAAGCATGCCACAACACCCAGCTCTTCTTCATGGATGCTGGGGATTGAACTCAGGTCCTCATGCTTTCAATGCAAGCACTTTACCAACTGAGCTATATCTCCAGCCCTAAATGATGATATCCCTTTTATAATAGATTTTATTATATTTGGTAAATTTAACATTGACTCATCCAACTCCAATTATTTCTTCATGATTAAGTAAAGCCTCTGACGTTGTTTCCTTTTCCTTTATAACATGTGTCCTATTATAAAATCTTTGGGGGCAAAGTAAGTTGACATGCTACTCTACCTCTAAGGTTTAGTAGTTATGTTGTACTATGGCTTGTAAGGATTGCTTCAACGTCTAGAAACCAGCGCTTGAATGAGCCAGGCTGACAATTTCCACATACAGTGCCGTACCTCTGGATGATGAACTATACCCTGAACATCCCAGATCTGAGTATTTATCAAGGCAGCTTTTTGGATCTTGTTCCAACACAACTAGTAAGCTGTGACAGAAGAAAGGCTGCTTGTTGCAATTCACATAAAGGGCTGCTGGTCCCTGTCATAGGCCACATTGAGTCACAGGAGGACCGAGGACTTCTAATCCCTTCAGATGAAAGTAATAAAGCTTAGCTGTCTGTTTCCCTCAGACAACTGCCATTTCTTAATGCTCTCATGGGTGGTCGTATTTGTCATACACATTGTTAATTGAAAGCATGGAATTTTTGCATGACAAAACTCATCAGCCACACTTGTGATTAGTATCTGAGTCATTTGATTAATAATGGTGGTTAATGTTTATTAAGCCTTTAATGTGTGCCAGATATTGTTCAAGATACTTTATAGTTATTACCCTATTTTATCTTTATAACTCAAATTTTTATACCCGTTTTACAAATGAGGAAACAGATATAGACAGTTTACTCACCAAAGGTTATTTAAATCTAAGAAACGACCTTTCAGTGCATGTGTAGTTAGGGTGTTCTAAGAAGGGGCATATATGGGAGGGAGGGAGAGAGGGAGGGAGAGAGAGAGAGACAGAGACAGAGAGACAGAGAGACAGAGACAGAGACACAGAGAGACAGACACAGAGAAGGGGGAGAAAGCTAGTGAATTGGTGTTTAAATAAGAAATTCAGTTCTATATGGAGAGTAAAGCAAGCTGGAGACCTAGGAAAGCAGTGTTGCCATGCAAAGTTCTAAGAGTAAGAAGCGCTATCAGTCAGAAGCCAGGAAAAGACCAGTGTCCCGGGTTAATACTCAGGCATAGGAAGGAATGGGTTTTCTCTTCCTAGACCTTCTATTACATTCAAGACCTCACAGAATTGGATAATGCTTCCTCACATTGGGGAGGTCAGTCTGCTTTACCAAGTTCACCTATCCAAAATCTAATCTTCTCTGGATCAACTCCCACAAACATATGGAGAAATAATGTCAAGCCAGATATCTGAGTACCCTATAACTCAGTCAGGTTGACACATGAACTTAACTATCAAAGGATATCTCTCGAGAGAATCAGTAAAATGCTACATGAATTTACCAAACAAGTCAACTGGACCACCATACTATTCATTCAAATTCATATTTGCTAAGATTTGAACAGACAGATATCAACAGTTGCCAGCCAGGCAGTGCAGGAGGGAGAAGGACAGGGTTTATAGTTACCTGGCCAGGGCGTGAATCCTGACTGTGCTGTGTGCTCTCGTTTTTAAAGCCACAGCCATAAATATGGCCCATCTTTTAATCATCTTATTAATTACTTTATATGTTAATAATAGTGATTTATAAAACATGAAGATCAATGATAAAACTAATGGTTCTGAATATAATTGATAATATTCTTTTGAGAACTTTATATTGTAAAACTATTTTCTTGATTAAGAAAGACTGGCTCCATTATAAAATATTCACAGTATACAATAAGGAGAAAAGTATTTAGAACCTAGAACTTAAGAAACAGAAATGAGATAATATGTCAAACTAACACTCAGATGTCTTGTCTCTGATTTTTTTACTCACTTCTATTTTTGAGAATTTCATACATGAATGTTGTCTTTGCATATTATTTCCATCCTTCCCAGTCTACTACTTCTTAATTTCTTGATTATTGTTGTTACATATACATATATGCATTTATAAACACACACACACACACATATATATATATATATATATTCCATTGAGTCCATTTACTGGTGCTTGTGCATAATATTTGAATGGTTTGATACATTAATGTACCTAAAATCTCAAGCTGAACAGTTTCCCGAATCTGATGGAAATGGTTGACTGACAGTTGAATGGCTATGATAACATTCAGTCTGTTTAAAGCCAGTGAGAAATGTGCGTGGATGGGTATAGACTCACCTTGCCTGTTCATTAAATATACCTTTGAAAATCACAACAGCCTCCCTCTTCATTTTGTTGGTTACTTTTTGCCAACAAAAAACAAGCTAGAGTCACCTTGGAAGAGAGAACCTCAAATGACAAATTTCTCAGATCAGATTGACCTGTGGTCCATTATCTGTGAGGCATTTTCTTGATTCCTGCTTGATATGGGAAGGCCCAGCCCACTGTGGACAGTGCCATCTCTAAGAAGGTGAACCTGGGATAAATCAAAAAGGCAGCTGTGCAGGCAAAGGATGCAAGGTAGTCAGCAGCATTCCTCCATGGTCTCTGCTTCAGTTCCTGTCTCCAGGCTTCTGCCTTGAGTTCCTGCCTGTCTTCCCTAGATGATGGGCTGCAACCTGTAGGTTGGAATAAACCCTTTCCTCCCCAAGTTAGTTATAGTCTGTGTTTTATCACAGCAACAGAAACTAAATTAGAACAACCCTCCCTACATCAGATTAAGTCGTTTTCTAACAGAAGGACCTAACTGCTACTACATGCAAGGCACCAGGGCCTGCAAGATGAGAGAGGGTGTCCACCATAGCCTATTTATCCTGGCCATGGTTCTGTTTATTTCTCCATCGGCAGACAGGGATGACCAGCAGCTCTTTTTCAGGAACAAAGTTCTTATCCGTGCTTGTCATATCTTTAATATTTGTTCAAATAAAAACCATATTCTTCAGGCCTGTGTCTGTCTTATTACAAAATGATGATCTTGATTAAAATCACTGTTTTATTTTTGTCCTTCACAATGTTTTGAAGAAAACACAAACAGTAAATTAAACCATAATAAAAGAAGTAAATTCCCTGAAATGTCCTCGTAATCATCACTCGGGCAATCACCTGGCATGAAGCTCTTTACTCATATGTACATGCATGACATACAGTTAGTTAGCTTTACACTAATGTCACATTTTTATGTTATAGATCCTATTTTAAACAGCATTTTAAACTAATGCTCCCTTTTCTCCATGTTCCATGAAATAACCAAATGAAATAGCCTCCCCCAAGTTTCACCATGCTATGCACATCTAATAATAAACATAACAAGGAAATATACCTACGTGGAGGAATTGCTAGCATTATAACATTTGATAGTACTAAAACTGACCTACTCTCACTTAAAAATACATTCTGGTACATCTATGCTATCCAGGATGGCTCTACTTTAATCTTCTTAATGACTGATCACATTATTGTATAGATAGACTGCAATTCCATTTTCCTGTTTGTGAGCATTTATTTGCTTTTAGATTTTAGCAATTGCAACCACCATGCAACAAAAATTCTTGTATAATCTAATATTTTTATTTCTGTAGGATGAATTCCCAGAAGTAGAATTGCTGGATCAAAAAATAAGTATTTTTTACTTCTAACATATATTGTCAAAACTTTCTAAAAATGCTGTAAATTATATTTCCCCCAGAAATATTGAGAAGCATTCTATGCCTTACAATCTAGCCAACTCATTTACATTCTCACCAGTGTGAAGTTGTTATTTTAATTTGCATATCCATGATTGCTAATGAACTCAAGTGTCTTCTCTAATGCTTAGATTTTTCTCTGCATATTTATTGTTTGTCCAGGTGCTCTTCAGGGAAAACACAAGGTTTCTGGGGTGGAGGTCACCTCAGAAGGCAGTGATCAAATGGCCAGATTCAAGCCAGCCCTCTAGCCATTTCTGCCAAGACATCTTACTTGATTTGTTCTCTTTAGAACCGGGTTTGTAAAAATTATTTTTGAGCTGTTAGACTATATGTTTCTTAATGATGTCCATTCTCTGAAATTTTACAATGCTAAAGAAGTTTTGTTTGTTGATTTGTTATTATTTTTAGTATAATCTCGATTGGAATTTAAGTTAATTTGAGCCAAATTCTCTGTCCTACGTGGCCTTGGTACCAAAGAATCATGTAATTACAATAGTTTCTACACCTGAATACGAGTAAAAAGCACCTGGAGAACTTGTTTACAGTGTGGACAGTCAGACCCAAAGATAGATTCCAAAGGGCATGAAATAAGCATTTTAAATTGTTTATTTATTTTTATTTTATATGTATGAGTGTTTGGCCTGCATGTATGTAAGTGCACCCATGTTTGCAATGCCCTTGTAGGCCAGAAGAAGGTGTCAGATCCCCTGGAACTGGATTTAAGGACCTTGTTAGCCACCTTATGGGTGCTGAGAACCAAACCCGAGTCCTCTGGAAGAGTGACCAGTGCTGTTAATTGCTGAGCTCTATCTCCAGCCTTGGGAAAAGGTTTGTAGCAGGCACTTTGGAAAATTATCACACAGCTGGCCCAGTGACTACCGCTGAAACGCTCTGGTCCTCGGCACTCAGTGTGTGCTCAACAAACGTTGTCAATTAATAAATTCTCCTAACTTGCCATTAAACTCTCCTGAAATCTCTGTTTTTGTTTGAAGCTACAAAAGTGTTGGCACTAGAAAGTTTATTTAAAATACACACACCCCAATATAATTCAGACTTTGGGGTCCACAGGTCTTTGGAAATGAGAGAAAAATCTTAATTTTCTAATGGTAGGTGGGAAATCAGATCAAGTAAACTCAGGATCCCCTTTCAACTGATCTATCAGGAACTGTCCCAGAACACACTTATTTAGCTTCCTATCAAAGATAACTCTGCTCTGGCCTATCATACATTCACATTACTAGCCAGAGGATAGGGTTTAGCAGAAAGAATTCAACTTTGGGGTCCTGAAAGCTAAGCCTTTCACAGCAAAAACACCCCTGAGAAAGCATCAAGGCATAGACTCATATAAAGCTCCATTTCGAGAAGGAAGGATATTAAATAAGACGGAATGTGCTCAATCTTAAATCCTTTCCTCTAAGCCTTTCTGCACCCCAATCACCCTGATTTACTCTGTCACTGGGTGATGGTACAAAGGGAAAGATTGCAGATCTAATTAGCATAATATGGATAAGCAAATGAGGCCTAATCAATTACGGTTCACACTTGCTTTCATCACCCGTGCCAACAGTCGGCAAATTCACTGACAGTTCAAATGCGACATTTTTAGAAGCCATCAGTAAATCAATAACAAGTGACAGTAATTTAGATGCACACTTCGTTCTGCCTCCATTTCTGTCCAGGAGATGCCGCCTCACAACCCTTAGACACCTGAACTCAGCAGTCAAAGCTTTTCAGTGTTTAAATCTTACACTGGGGCCAACTCTGTGCATCCTGAGTCTTGGCACTGTGGCTTTCTCTGATGGTTTATGGGAAGGTAACGGGAAGTGCCATGGCAGGGAGCCTTTCTCCAGTTGGTATTAGGCTTTTGGAACAAGTATGATTATGTATTTGTAAGGAGGTAATAAGGTTTGCTAGTATTTGCCACAGGGCAGCCAGCCTGAATTTTTATCCCAGCTCTACCAATCATGACTTGTATAATCTTAGGGAAAATCGTGTTGCAATCACGCCATCTGTTTGTTGAATTGTGGTGGGAGAGGAAAAGCTAATATGCACCTTATTTACCTGACAAGCTTGGATTGAGAATAAAATAAGAAATTGATGGTAAGCATACTTGTCATAAATATAAGGTCATTGGTAGAACTTGGGGGAGAATAAAGTTTTAGCTTTCAGAGTGAAGAGAAATGATTTAGTCACTCATCTGATGTTTATAATCATTCTATTTCAATCCTATGGTATTCATGTCAAAAAAAGAGAGAAAGAAAGAAAGAAAGAAAGAAAGAAAGAAAGAAAGAAAGAAAGAAAGAACCCAACCTTAATATGACTCTCGTAAATGGATACAACATGAACTGGCAAGGTGGCTGAGGGGATAAAGGGGCTTGCTGCCAAGCCTGAAGATCTGAGTTCAATCCATGGGACCTACATGGTAGAGGAGAGAATTGACTCCTGCAAGTTGTCTCTGATCTGCACATGTACGCAGTGCCACACGCACACACACACATGCCCCCACACACATACACAATAAATAAAATGTAATTTAAAAATTTTAAAAAAAGAGGTAGAAAGGGAAGTTTACAGTTCAAATTCAATGTAATGAAACACAATTGGAGAGAACCAGCATTGAAAAAAAGGTTAGTAACCATCATCATCAACCTCACCTTACCCTTCACTGCCTGCAGTTAACGAAGGGTCATTGTGTATGCTGTGTGCTTCAGGAAGAACTTTGAGCTACTGGAAATCAATCAGAGACCGGCGATGATGGAGGCTCTGGACCTCCACTTGACAATCTCCCTCCACATTCACATTCTTTGGGGACATGTTCATTTACTATTTTCTAAACCCAGCGATGTGCTATCCCATCCCTATCCTTCAATATTGTGTGCAAGATCATTCTCTCTGAAATTTACCTTTTCTAGCATCCTAGCATCCCTTAGCACATGCTGTTGGTCTCATTAAAATATGCACTTACTGAATTTATAATGTCTCTTAAAGTCACTGTTCCCCATATGTTAGTTCTTTAATACTTAATTTTAGAATGTAGGAAATAATTTTATTTGATTTTTCTAAAGAAATTTAACTGTATTAATTGACTATTGATTTTAGTAGTTGTTGTTATTATTGTTGTTTTCTTCAGAAATTTTCACTACATAGCCAAGACTATGGTTGAACTTGCAACACTCCCCTCATACACATCTCCTAAGTGCTAGGCTTACAAGCATACCCTACAGTAACATTTGTCACAGTTAGCTTCAGCTGTCATTTTGACACAAACCTAGAGTCACCTGGGAAGAGGGAACCTCAAATAATCACCTGAATGAAACTGTCCTGTGGGCATATGTTGGAGGGCATTGTCTTGATTGCCAATTGATATAGGAGAGCCCAATCCACTGTGGATGGTGCCATCTCTAAGCAGGTGGGTTGGCTGCATAAGAAACCTAACTGAAGAGGTCAGAGAGAGACCTAGCCAGTAAGCAGTGCTCCTCAGTGGTCTTTGCTTCAGTTTCTGCTTGAGCACCTGCCATGGTTCCCCTCCATGATGGAACCTGTAAGCTGAAACAAACCCTTTCCTCTCCAAGTTGTTTTTGGTCATGGCATTTGTCACAGCAGCATAAAGTAAGCTAGAACTGCTGGCTTCCATTAGCTATTGTTACAAAATTGATCTGCATAAAATAACTGCAGAACCTCAACAACTGGAACAATATTTTTTATAGCTCACATAGCTGCCTTTGCAGCCAACTGATCTCCACTGGGCTTAGTCATATCTCTGTGGATGGCCCAAGGGGCTCTGTAAGTCTTGATTGTAACACCTTAGCTGTAACAATGTGGTTCCATATATCACTGATCCTCTGGCTCATCCTAAGAAATACTCTCATGACAATGTCAGAAGAGCCAGAGGAAGGAGTCCAGCTCCACCAGCTTTTTCCACATCTGTCTCTGCTCTTACTACACAGCCTTTGGCCATAACAAACTAGATGGGGAAACCAAGGGGTAGAGAATTACTGTCTGCCAACAGCAAGAGGGCACTGTCAACTTATGTGACACAAGACAGGGATATTTGAAGAGAAGAATAATTAGAGTCATTAACATGAATATCTTCTGTGAAAACATCATCAGTCGAATTCAACAGGAAATAAAAATGTAACTGAAAAGAAATTTTTTTCCACATAGGATCTTATTGTCTAGAAGCAAACGTGAGCATTTCATATGAGGGAGGCCTTATATCTGGTTGTAGAATGAGGAAGACTACAAAGGCGCTGTATGGAATGAATCACAATGAGCTGGTAGGATGCTAAGCTGGACATGATAGGAGAATGCTGTAAAGGGACCTTCTTAAGGGAAGGCACACAGGCCAGGTGCAGTGGTGCATGCCCCTAATCCTAGCACTCAGGAGGCAGAGGCAGATGGAACTCTATGAGATTGAGGCAAGCCTAGTTTCCATAGGGAATTCCAGGTTAGCTGGGGCTACAAGGAGGCTCTATATCAAAAAAAAAAAAAAAAAAGTAAGAGATGGCAAATGGCAAACAGAAGGAAAATCATGGCCATGACCAAAAAGTACACTTGACTATAGACAAAACAAACATATGAATGATAGTGGCTAGAAATGGGAATACACAAGCAGAAAGGAGGTTACTCTCAGGAGTTTGGGTCACTATTTAATAGTAGATATATCATTTTTGCCATTGTATTCCAAGGAAACAAATAATAGACATACAAATCAATAGACAAGGGATGTATCTATCTATCTACCTACCTTTCTCTCTATCTATCTATCATCTATCTATCATCTATTATCTCTCTATTTTTCTGTCTCTGTATGTATATCTATCTAGCTATCATCTATCTATGCATCTATATATCTATGTTTCTATCTGTGTATCTATCATCTATCTATCTATCCTCTATGTATCATCTATCTCTGCTCTCTCTATTTGACTGAGAAGAAAGCCTGCCTTATGCTCAGGAGGTTCTATCAGTTGAACACTTTCTCCCACTTTCAGAAGCAGCGTTTCATCTGAGAACATCTGGATCTGCCGACACATGTTTTCCCAGTGTACTACTTGATTTTAAACTGACTAGAGATATCAAACTTCCTGTCACAGTTTCTTTGACATACTTGAACATTATTGAACAAATGTCAGATATGCCTGTGTCTTGAATGGTGTCAATCCGAATTGAAAATGTGCTGACGTTTTGTGTTTTAGCATTGACCCTCTTCTGTTTCTGTGCAAGTGCAGTTGGACATGGCTGCAAATACTGGTTGCTTCTGTTCCCTGGAAAGTTTTTATTAGTTTTTGCATCCACACTTCCAGGACTTTATACAGTCATGCAGAATCACATCTGAAAAAAAATGAAGGATAATTACAATTCTTTTGTGAACATATATATGTATAGTATCCAATAGAATCAGAGCTTAAAATGTCATTCAGATAATATAGCTTTGTAAGTGAAAAGGTTTTATTCAATCAAGTATTTATTTCTTATATTTAAATATTATTCAAACTCAGTTTTTTGCCTTGACTTGGGAAAAGATTCTCTTAACTATTAATAATTAGAATTAAAGATAGTTCTGAAATATATAAGACTTTAGTTTTCGGAGTGTTACCATTACTTCTATGAAACTATCACATTTCAAAGCAGAACGTATGTTAATAAGCAAATAATAAATAGATTAAATAATACATATCTGCTACTATTTGTGTGCTGAATTAAGTGCATGTACATATTACTCTGATTAGCCCTTTTAATCACTTATGAGGATGATATAACTGTTACTCCCATTTTATAGAAGAAACAACTGAGGATAGACATACAACTTTTATAAGATCACACAACTGATAAATGGTAAAAGATAACTCTAACTTAAAATCTCACTTAAAGTCACTCAACGGGATACCAAATATCTATAGAATGGCAGGTGCTATTCTAAGTGCCTTATAGGCTAGAAGTGTATTTTATATTTCTCATTCATTTCATTTTCCTTAAAGGGCACAGTATTGGTAGATTATGATATTCAAAGTATACACTTTAACCAATTTTTGTTCTATATTCTGAGTACCAGAACATCAGTAAATCCTTGAGAAATCACCAGTTCAGGGCTGTTTTGTTACTTGAAGCTGCTGTTAATTAATCTCAGTGGTAGCAGAGAGACTCAAGAGTAGATGCTCTGAACAGTGAGCACCAAGCTGAAAGATGTCATGAGTGGGATGGATGACACCCTCCTCATTAAGTGGCATCTTCTTTCTTAATGTGATGCTAGAGAAGATGGGCCTCTGCTTACCATTTCATTTCCAATACTTTGGCAAGTGTGATGGGATTTAAAAACTATCTTCGAATCTTCTAATTAGAAGATTGCATGGCCACGTTGTTCCTGGTCCTTGGAAATGTGTTATAAAACAAAGAACAGTGACTTGAATTTAAGCAATATGGGAGACTAAACATCTAAGGATATTCTCTCAGTTCAGAACATCTGCAGCCTGGATGCCTTGGAAACCCTCTATGTCACATCTGGGAAATGCTAGGAAGGAAGGACTTTGAGGAAAATGGGAAGTAAAGGGTACAATTTTTTAAAGGCTGAGAATTAACAAGTATCCAACTTAGTCACAAAAATAGTACAAATGGGGGGGGCGTGAACTGGAGAGATGGCTCAGCAATTAAGAGCACTGTCTGCTCTTGCAGATGACCCAGGTTTCAATCCCAGCACCCACATGGCAGCTAATAATTCTCAGTAACTTCAGTTTCAGGGGATCCGATGCCCTCTTATGACCTCCACGGGCACTGAACCATATGAGCGCACATACATACATGTAGGCATAATGTTTATATACATAAAAAATAAACGTTTAAGAATGTTACAAGTAGATAAAAGAAAAATGTTGAAAAGCTGAAACTAATGAATATAAAGCAAGTGGATAGCAGAAAGCATTAAAACCCAAAAGTCTGGTTTCATGTGACATCTAAGAATATTAATGAACCCACTGCTGAACAGATTATAAAGAACTCAGGACAGAATGGCAAGAAGAAACAGCCTCACCACATACAATACATAATACTAAGGAGAAAAGGGGAATACAGGCAGACAAATCAAAGATTAAATAGCTATTAAATGCATGTCATGATAATTTCATACCGATCAATAAACCAAATGAGTATAAATTTCATAAGATTTTTAGAAAAAAAATCTTCACTAAATGCTGCCTACACTAAACTCATATTCTGTTGATATAGTATAGATCACATATCTTAGAAAATATTGAAATACCTACAAAGTGGTTTTTAAGAGCAACTATTTAAATTCTAATACTCTCTGGTTCTTAGTTGTCCTATGCAGGCCCCCAGAAAACTTTTCCACAATCTGTCAGTGAAGCTTAATTCTAAGCACAGCAAAGGGACTTCAAATCCTCCTTTGGATCTGCTGTGGGTATTTATTCTGAGAGTTCCATGCCTGATAGAATCACTAGCATAATACCCAGTTGATCCTGCCTGCCTATTGCCATTAGTTACAAATGACTAACTACCAATCTACCCATCAAAACCACATCAGCTTCAGAAGATTTTTAGGTGAGCTCTACTAAACATTTAGAAAATAAGTAAACTCACACACCTTTTCACACATTCCTTCACAAACTATAAATGGAGGGAACATCACCCATTTCATTCAACTGAATTCTATTGAAACTACTGATTCAAAATACGAAAAGTATGATGGCATGAATATCATTGGCCTTGGGAGAAGAGACTGTGATATAGATGTCCTCTTGAGGGCTCAGCGTTCTGCAGTATCTTACTCACTTCGTTTTGACCAGTTGTGGGTCTCTGTGTTACCTGCCATCTGCTGCAAGAAGAAACTTCTCTGGTGAGAGTTAAGAGTGCACTCATCAATATATATTAGGACTCAGCTTAATTCTATGTCTATTTAGCAGAATAATAATAGTAGGCTCTGCCTTATAGCCTGTGACTTGTCAAGCCACAGGTTCCTGACCCTGATAACAATGCCAGGTGTGTGTTTCATCTTCTCAAGTGGACCTTAAATCCAATCAGAAGGTGGTTGATTACTCCCAAAACATTTATGCCACTATTTCCACAGTGGGCGTATTTTACCAGGTTAGTTGTTATTGCAATTTGCAAGATTCACAGCTGGGTAAGACCGATTACTTTTTCTACCAGTAGCATGTATAGCACCTTCTAGTATGATGAAAGCTAGCCAGTAGATATGAATCTTCAAGGTCAACACCAGCTTGATTTCTTTTGTTTGTTCTACAACTCTCATATGTAGTATTTTCAGCAATATGATCTTGCCACCAAGTT
Organism: Nannospalax galili; assembly: GCF_000622305.1. Lineage (NCBI taxonomy): Eukaryota > Metazoa > Chordata > Mammalia > Rodentia > Spalacidae > Nannospalax > Nannospalax galili. The sequence continues at coordinate 660,658 of NW_008351346.1, read as the reverse complement.
CTGGAAAGTAACCAAGAGCAATGGCAATAACCAGTATTGTTTGAGGGTCTATGGGACACCCCTGGTCAACAACTCTAAAAGAGGGAGCCCAATACTGGCACTAGGCTTTTGTTTGATAACCTATGGTATCTGGTAGAACCATCAAGCCCCTGTTATAGGGTAACTACATATAAACTATTTTTATATTATATTTGTATACATTTTAAGAAGTTTCTATAGTAGTAGGTTCCCACATGACCTTTTTATTTATTTTTTATTTTTTTAATAAATAATTTATTGAGAATTTCATACATATGTGTATAAGGTGTTTTGATCAAATCCATGCCCACTCCCTCCCCTCCAATTCCTCCTCTATCTCCCCATCATTTTTTCAAATACTCTTCTTCTTTGATTTCTTTCTTTATTTTATGGGGCTTTTGGCTAGTCTAACATTCCCCCCTCTGAAGAGGTAACCCTAAAATCTTTTAAGGATTAGATACAAGCTCCCAAATACTTTCAACATTTTTGGCCTTTGGAACAGAGTATGTTGCTAAGAGGCCCAAAGACATTTTGACTTTTAGCCAAGAAACTGGCTACTTTTCTTTGGGGTCTTTTTACCCTAACTGCCTAGCCAACTCCTACTTCCTATTCTTATCATGCCATCCTCTGGAGGGGTTACCCAAATTGCCAGTAGGGAATAGGGATGCAGACCGCTCTGGCTTCTTCCAGGCTGAACAGGGACACAGGGTGAGGCAATTGGAGTACCCCTTCAGTGGGTCTATATAAAAGACTCCCAAATTGCATAACTCTTATCTCGGGGGAGAAGAAAGTCCTTGAATCCTGAGTAGGAGATGTGAAAGAGAAGTAAAGGCAAGAGTAATTAGCATTACAGTTTCTAGACAGGGAACTAGAAAAAAGTCAGAACAGGGCAATTTTCAAATGTTCATATGAGTCTATTGGAATTTTTTGACAAGGGCTTCCAAAAGCATCCCTCTGTTGTGTTCCTCCTCATTTTTCTTTTGCCTTCCAAAGCTGAACTCTAGAGTGATGGATTCAGAATTTGCTTTCAGGTATTTTGATAGCTGTTGGAGTGGTTAAAATCAGTGTCAGTTCCCTCTCAATGGTTTCCTCCTTAACTCCAGTTCCAGGGGAATCCAAAGCCCTCTTCTGACATCTGTGGCCTTGCATGACAGAAGTGCACTCACATACATGCAGGTAATACACTCATATACATAAAATAAAAATAATAATAAAATGTTTTTGGTCTTTCTGAGACAGTCTCCCTGTAGCCCCAGCCGTCCTGGAACTCACTATGTGGACCAGGCTGGCCTTGAACTCACAGAGATCCACTTGCCTCTGCCTCCCGAGAGCTGGGGAAGTTATGAGACATAATAGCATTAACAAATAAATTCCATCTGTCGTGAGACTTCTTTTCCTGGGGATACTAAACAATGCTTATTCTCTTTTAAAGTTCTTGTGTCAAGCCAATGTTTGATTAAAGTTTTGCCAAGGAACCAATGAATTTATTGAGCTTACTTACCGAGATAACTGAGGGGTTGCTGAGGTGTATATATGACCTGAAGTTTTGCACACTGGATAGCCTTTAGCCAGCATGGGTCATGCCTTCTCTTCCTAGCCTTCCCCAGATTGTGTATTTTAGCCCTCCCCAAATCCAGGAGGCCGTGTGCGATTAGGGTCAAATTACATACAGTTGGCTGGGAAGAGTGGCTGGATATCCGGTGAGGGTTGGTAGTTATTTCATGCAGAAGGGACTGCTGTATAGCATCATCTTAGTAAAAGGACCTGGAATTTAAAAGGATTTGATGCTAGGAGCCACATATGAGGGAGAACATATGTCGTTTGTTTTTCTGAGTCTGTGTTACTTCACTTAGAATAAGTTTCCAGATCCATCCATTTACCCACAAATTTCATTATTCCGTCTTTCTTTACTGCTGAACAGAACTCCATTGTGTAAATGGCTTTTTTTAAAGGCCTTTAGTGTCCTCCTTCCCTTTCTCCTTCTTCTGCCCTCTCATTCACCACTCCCATCTAATTCTTCTCATTCCATTATTTTCCCTTTAAAACACTGTATTCTATCTCTCGTCCCATGACTTTCTCGCCATGATCCCTTAGTTTTCTGTCCTCTATGGATTATCCAATTGAAAGGCTGCTATGTACAGAGATAGCTAGTATACACTTAAGAGAAATATATGAAATTTATCTTTCGGGGTCCAGATTACCTTACTCAGGATGTTTCCTACCACATTTTACATACAGCACAGACCCACCTGCCTAGGGATAACACTTCTCACAGCAAGCTGGGCCCTTCCACATCGTTTAGTATTTAATAAAATTCCTCACAGACATAGTCACAGACCACTCTGTTGGAAAAAATTCTTAAATTGAGATTTCCTCTTCCTAGATATGCCGAAATTGGTGTCAAGTTGACAAAAATTAACCAGCACAACTGAAAATTTAGTTGATATTCATGATTTAAAAAAATAGAATCAGAAAATTTGGAAGAGGTATGATTTCTTTTATGTGGTAAAAGGTATATGCAAAACTCAGAAACTACAATAAACTCTAGATTTTCTGGGAAAATATTATAAGCAATCCTCTTTCAAACTATGAATACGATTTTGAAGGCTATTCTCATCACCTCCAGTCAACACAGCATTGGAGCCCAGACTGCTCAGTTCGACTACAAAAGCATAGTAGGTACTAAAGCATAGTAAGTACATGGATTATAATAAAGGAAACTGGGGTTGTTATTATTTTCAGATGTTATGACTGTCTACATAAAACACACAAAAGTCATTAAGATTAATTACAAGCATTAATAATAAAACTTGGTAATGTTTCCAACAAAAGATCAATAAGTAACTACATTGCATAACTGTAAGGAGCAAGAAAGTAGTGTAAGACATTATATTTACTATTAATTACAGCAAAATATGCAAGGAATAAATGTATTAAAATATGTAGGAGATAAAAACCTTTATGTGCAAAACTATAAAATGCCATTGAAACACATTTTTAAAAAAAACTTAAATAAATAGAAAGACGCATTTTATTCACTCATGGATAAATTTTTCCTCAAATTATTCTTCACAACTCAATTCAAAAAAATCTATGAGTTTCATTTTTAAGCTAGCTTTAATATTGGTATCTAAGAACAAAAGATGAAGAATAGCTAATACATTCATATAGAAAAGAAAAGCTTGTAAACATGACTGTTTCAAGAATTATGAACAGTATGGTTTTGAATGAGAGATAGTTTGACAAATATAATCAAATAAACATCCCATATTCTTATGAACTTAATAGATTACCAATCTGGATGTATAGGTCTACCAATGTGGTGGAATCTATTAATAACTGCTGTGGAGAAAATGAGTTAGCCGTGTAGAAGTAAGGTAAAGTTGAATACTTATTTCCTGCTGTGACCCAGTATCAGTTACAGCTAGAGTTATGTCTATGTTTTTTTATTTAAAAACAAAACTTAAAATTTATGTAAGAAAATACTGAACACTTATGTGAATTCAATATAAGAAAAGACTTTTTAAACTATAGTCACAATAAATATAATTCACATATAGGAAAATCATGATATATTTAATGTATTAAAACTAGAATTCGACAGAAAATAGAATTTGCTTTCAACAAAAGATGGTAGAAATAAAGTGAAGAAGGATAAGTCATAACCTAGAAAAAATATTTATAACACATTATTTTTAAAAAGGATTTGTAGTCAGGAAAAAAAAAAAAAAAGCCCACAATTCAAAAAGAAAAGGACAAAATGGCAATAGGGAAACCAGCAAGAAGTCAGGACTTACATTTTCCAGAACAGCCACCAATGGTCACTGAGCACATGAAAATTACTCATTAGCAATCAGGGGAATATATGTTAAAACCTCAGCGAGACACAACTGCAAAAGGAACAGTTTAGCATAACCTAAGATATTAGATATTTCTAAAAGGTGGCAAGATGGGGTCACACAGAGTTTTATATTGCATTCTGTTGACTGGATGGTAATCTAACATGATCATTTAAGAAACGATTTGATAAATATGCAAGAATTGGAAAAGTGCAGACCTAAGACCTAGAATTTCAACACTTAAGAGAATATTTGCAAAAGTACTGCATGTAATAGTAAAATTTTTAAAGGCAACTAGAAATAATAAACTGTGTACACGAAAAACAGGGAACAGTACACAGTGAAACTGAGCAAATATAGCCATATGCAAAAATATCTTGATAGATTCAAATATATTACAACCTTTGGAACTATACAAAAATATTTTACATATTAAAATTATGAATCTCAAAAATATTTAAAATTACAAAATATTCAAACTACATTAAGGGAGAGGGGTCATTGAGATGGCTCAATGGGTAAAGGCACTTTCCACCAAGCCTGACAACCTGAGTTCAATGCCCACAACCCACAAGGAAAGAGAGGCAAATCTACTCTACAAGTTGACCCTGACCACAGTTGCACTATGGCTTGAACGTGTGTGGCCTGACAACCTGAGTTCAATGCCCACAACCCACAAGGAAAGAGAGGCAAACCTACTCTACAAGTTGACCCTGACCACAGTTGCACTATGGCTTGAACGTGTGCGTACGCGTGCGCACACACACACACACACACACACACATCAAATACAATTTAAAAATAGGTAATTGACTTTACTTTTTTGTTTATTTTTATTTTGTGTGTATGAGTGTTTTGCCTGCAAATAGGTTAAGGGCACCCATTGTCGTGCAATGCCCACAGAGATCAAAAGAAGGCGTTGGAGGATCGCTTGGAATTGGAGTTACTGGTGGTTGTTAGCCACCATGTGGGTGCTGGGAATTTAACCCGGGTTCTCTGGAAATACGACCAGTGGTCTTAACAGCTGAGCCATCTCTCCAACCCTGATAATTGATTTTAAAATATATGTAACATGATTTTATTTATATGGAAACCAGAGGCAGAAAAATAGAAATATCTTATTTAGAGAGACACAAACTCCAGCTCATAGATAACAGAAGCAGGAGACAGCAAGATTGATCTCTAACAGGCATGAGTATGCTAAGACATGCTGATATTGTTCTAGTGTTTGTTCAGTCCAATGGGTCCGTGAGTTCATTTCAGTATATTTCTTTAAATCTTAAATATAGATACATATACACGCTTCTCTGTGGATGATGAATTCTATAATAAAAAAATTTAATATCATGGCAATCCCATGTTGAAAATATTTTAGGACTCTCAAAAAGAAAGCCCTGTGGATTGCGTATCAAGGCACAGTAATTCGTAGTACAATAAACTCAGAGGCAATGTGCATATCTTACAGAAAATATAGCTTATACCAAAGAAGGCTGGGAAGCCAGAAACAGAGGTGAAATGCAATGTTTTAGACTAGTCTAAATCTTCAAATTACAGAAGGAAGGGAAGGAGAGGGAAGGGGTGAAGAGAAGGAGGAGGGGGGAGGAGGGGGAGGAGGAGAGGGAGGAGGAGGAAGAGGAGGAAGAGGAGGAGGAAGAGGAGGAAACCAAAATGCTATACTGATTACTGGTTAGAATATAAACACATCAACATGTAAGTGAGATTTGTGTAATGAAACCACAAAGATGATAACATTTCTGGATTTGTCTGCAGGCAGTGAGAACATTAACTGCCAACTCCTCAGCATGCTGAAGCCTCAGCACCTGCCCTAGAACTGGAACCCTGGGAAGCCTGGTCTAGGAGAAAAGGCCATCAGAAGTCTCAGGGAGGTGGGTCCATCACAGCGAGTAGAAATGAACCCCAGTTCACAGAAAAAAAAAAAAAAAAAAGGAACACCTTGGGAGGTACAGAGGGGAGAGGACTGGGAGACGAATGGAGATGGAGTTGCTGAATTAAACCACACGCACGTGCACACACACACACACACACACACACACACACAGGTACCATTGTAATAAAGCCTGATATACCATGCTTCCGACTATTTTAATGTTAATTTGTTGGTTAACTAAACCATTGTAACTAAGAGGAGCTCACAGCATCTGGAAGTAGAATGTTTCTTGTGTTCTACACAAAAACAATGGTGATGTCCCATACTTTCCTTTTACTCGCCCTCCGGGACAAAACCCTCTCTCTGTCATCAAAGACAAATTGGAGCCCCTCATCCAGGAATCCTGAAAATCTCAAACCTTAGCCAGTGACTTTGTGACATAGCAGAAACCACACCGATCTGGCTTTAGGCTTTTGCTCTTAAGAACACAAGTCTGTATCCACTCTTCTGTTAATGGACATCTAGTCTGGTTTCAGGTGAATAGAGCAGTAATTGAATATGGACAGAATTATCTCTGTGGTAGGATATAGAGCCGTGTGGGTGTACACCAGGAATGATGCAGCTGGGTCATATGCTAGAAATATTTTTAATTCGGAGGGAAACCACCATGCTGATGTACACAATGGTTGTACTAGTTTACTCTCCTAGCAGCAACAAATAAAGGTCGTAAATAAGCACAGCAGAATTCTGGTCAGCTGTAAAAAAAAAAAAAAAAAAAAGTTGTGAATTTACAGGAAAACAAAGGGATCTAGAGAGTTTTATATTAACTGAGGTGACTCAGACTCACAAATATCAAATCTTCTCTCTCACGTGCAGATCTTAGATTTAAATGTGTTGGGGGGCATAAGTTATGAGACTAGAAAGGGGTCCATAAGAGGAAACAAAAAGGTGTTGAAGAAGACAAGAGAGGATGGCAAGACACACAGGACGTGGGAGCAGAAAGCAGACTACTGTGGTAGACGGCAAAGCCACGGTAGAGGTTGGGGAGATGATGTGGGAATGAGAACCAACAGCAGAAAATTGGTTGAGAATGCCATAATGAAGTTTACTACTTTATGTGTTCATTTGAAAATAAATAGATTTTTAAAAGAAAACATTTGAAGGCTTACTTCAAATGCCAACGACTAAGGTATGTTTCAACAAAGAGCCATGGTAACTCTAAAGCTTTACCATGGAAGTACTAAAACAAAATGGGCTGTGCTTCTGAAAGATCTATAAAGTTTAGGAGAAATACATCAACATTTATGGAAAACTAATGAAAAGCTGCAAAACATGAAATACAATGTCCTTAAATGAATCTAATAAAAAAGAACTGAAACCAGATATCGAGAGACCCGAGATGAAATTTGGAAAAGAATCTGTTAGGCTGAGCACCAGACAAATGATGGACAGGGAGAAATCTCCAGTGATGCGGGGCTTTCCCAAGGAAAGAAAAGAAACAGCTCGGAGGAGACTGATCATTCCAGGGGTCCTCCATCAGAGCTGGGTGGATGAAATGATGTGTTCTGTACTGTATCTTCCATTTTTAATGTCTCGTTGCTGTCAACCCTCACCAACTATCTATCTTATACCAGGACATTTCATCAAAGAAATGTCATTCCTGGGGTGGGCAAATTGACCTTAGGATAAAATGAAAATTCCAAGCTTACTCAAACAGTCAAACATGAGTGCCTTTCCCAAGGGGGCTGCTAAATGCACCTTGACCAGTTCCTAAGTATTTTCCCTGGGAGGCTGAGGTGGGAGTGAAGGGCCAGAGGGGCAGAGTGGGGATAGATTATTTTGCTTTAAATAAAGATAAATAGCATCTTGGAATTTTGATACAGTGACAAAAAATAATAATCATGATCCTATAAGGCTAAAACCCTTTAATAAATCAAGGTGTACCTAATGAAAAACAAACATTGAGCAATTCAGTTCTCTAATACCATTTTTATTGATTGATTGATCTCAAATGGAGAGAGAAGTGATAGCTGAGCAGATCCTCAAAAGCCAGTGGTAAGTGAAAATGCTATGCTAACTATGAACAGTAAAAATTTCATGCAGAGAGATTATATAGAGTCCAGACCATATTCATTGTACAATAGCTTAACTCTACCATGCATTTTCTGTAAAACAGATTCTATAGGGCTGGAGAGGTGACTCGGTGGTTAAGAGCACTTGCTGCTCTTGCAGAGGACCCAGGTTCGTTCAGGCAGCTAACAATCATCTGTAAGTTCCAATCTGATACCCTCTTCTGACCTCCCTTGGGCATTGCATATGTGGTGCACGTCCACACATCTTGAAAGCACTCATAGACATAAAATACAAATAAATAAATTTTTTTTAAAAACCAAGTTCTGTGAGATAATGTTCCCATCTTAACCAAAACAAACTCACATGAGTATTTTCTATATTTGTCAGTCAATACCCTGAAACTTTATAAAAAATTCCCTGCCAGGCATGGTGATACACACCTTTAATCCCAGAATCTGGGAGGCAGAGGCAGGCAGATTGCTGTGAGGGTGATGCCAGCATGGCCTACATAGCAATTTCCAGGTCAGCTGGGGTTACCGGGAGACATAAAAACAAATAAGCAAATAAACCATGACATACACGTTATCTCTGTCTTTACTTTTTGGTGGTAATACATAAGTTTAAAAAGATAAGCTCATTTGGGACTGGGATGTAACCCATTGGTAGAATATTTTCCTAGCACACAGGAAGGCCTGGGTTCAGTCTGGAGCACCGCATAAACTCATATGGTGGCCCATGTCTCTAATCATAGCACTTGGAAGACCAGTTCTAGGCAGGAGGATCTGAAATTTTGGTCAAACTTAGCTACACACAAGTTCCAGGCCAGTGTAGGCTACATGAGATCCTGTCTGAAAAAAAAGATTTCACAAACACAAACAAAAATTCACAAACATAAAAGCTCAAAAACACAAGCCCAAAAATTCACAAAAAGTACTGTGGCCCATTCCTTCCACTCAGTAACTGTGACTTTGGAAAATTTTTTCATCAAAAGATAACAGTACCACTCTCTTGGTTTAATTAGAGATGAGATAATAGTCACATAATATTTACTGGTATTAAAAATGTAAATAATACATGCCAATTTTTATTTCAATTAATTATAGAAAATAGAGATTTCTAAATCTGATTCCCATCATTACATGCAGAAATTTCAGAAAAATACAAAGGCTGAGCTCTACTGCAGTGGTCCTATAGAGTCAGAATCTCTGGGAATGAATCCATGAGTTTGCATTTGAGGGTTTCTTCTTAGGCTATCTACTGAGGTAAGGATACAGTCAAGAATTTAGAAAATATCCCTAATGGTAATGCTGGCCACAGGAGGTCTCTGGAAGAGAGAACATGAGGCTCTGGTAGTTAACAGCCACAGCCTGGGAGGTGGACTTAGCCTGCTTTTTAGATGCGCATGGTAAAGACATTCTGAGTAGTGCCAACAGAACGCATCCTAGTAAGTAGCTCTGGTCATGAGCTGAGTGTTGGCTCCTTTCTCATGTGGATTGAGCGCCAGCTAGAAGATAAAGATGCAAATCGTCTGCTTCCAACTCTGATGCAGTTGGATTGGGACTCCTTAGAGAAAATCATTATGATAGTCTTGCTATTACAGAAGCCAAAGTACCCAGTGTCCGGAAAGCCCACCTCACCTTCACTCTAAGATTGAGGCAAAAAGGGTAATTTCTGCCGGCCCAAGTGCCCTGTCTAGGAATTGAGAGGGTCTAATTAAACTGTGATCATTCCTGCTCCAGCATTCTATGAGCTAGACCTATTGATTCCAACACTGATGACTTTCTAAGTGCATGTGCTTAGTGGTGGGACAGTGGGAGGAAGAGGGAAGACAGATTTCTCTCCGAAGCTATGCCCCAGAGAAACTCCATCAATGTCAGGATTTCAGATTTTATTTGTTCAGAAAAATTACATTGGGGCTGGGACTGTGGTTGGCATTACAGCACATTCCCTGAGCGCACAGAGGACCTGGGTTCAGCAGCAAGCACTCACACACGCGCGCACGCACGCACACCTTTTTCTACTGCATGGATGCTGGTCCTCACATGAAGCCTCTGGTTCTACTGTGGTTTCCCATCAGAACTCCCTCACCCTTTGCTCATTGTCAGTCACCAAATCCCCACTGATCATCTCGTCCCCGGTCACTACACACTTGCTGTCCTCTAGTCAGAGCTGTCTATGATAGGCTTATAATAGGACCCTCTCTTCTCCTACCCCAGCCATGTATTCATGCTGAAGGTAAATTGGGGCCATTGTCTTCAAGAGTCCATTGGAGCTGTTAAGTTTTGGAAATTCTTTACCTAAGTATGTTAGTGAAAATGCAAGCCTCTCTTCTGCATAAGCAAAAGAAAAGCATCTGGGGTTTTTTTGTTTGTTTGTTTGTTTGTTTTGTTTTTGTTTTTTTTCTCCCTAACTAGTATTGATCATAGATTCTTCAGGAGTTTTCATTCTGGGTTTTTAGAATCTAATCCCAATGTGTATTATAGAGCCATCTCCTGGTGAAAGAAAGAAGGGGGAGTAGGAGGAAGGTGGGAAGTAAAAAGGAAGGAGGGAGGGAAGGAAAGGAGGGATGGAGAGAGGAAGGGAGGAAGGGAGGGAGGGAGGGAAGGAGGAAGGAAAGGATGGAAGAGGGAGGGAGGGAGAGAGGAAGGGAGGGAGGAAGGGAAGAAGGGAAGAAAGGAGGGAGGGAGGGAAGAGGGAGGGAA
>NW_008351346.1:616256-649881 GCF_000622305.1 Nannospalax galili | reverse complement strand
GGAGAGGAGAGGAGAGGAGAGGAGAGGAGAGAGAGGAGAGGAGGGGAGAGGAGGAAAGTGACACCTGACAGAGGACCCAATATCTTAGAGTTTCTGAAATTTAAAGGCAATGGGGACTCCTCAGTAAGTTCTAGGCTTCCTCAGTAGCAGCAAAGATCACAGCCATGAATGAAAGGGGCCCATAAGGATGCATAATCTGGTTCTTAGTGATGCAAGAGCTCAGAGAAATGTGACTGGCTCTATTCTCTGAAATCAGAGATTATGTGTTTTAACCCTAGAAACAATAAACAGTCACCAGTTGTGCTCATAGGACGAAATGAACTTTCTCCCTTATTTGTCCACTCAAAATAATACAAGCCTAGAATGCCTGACACAGAATTGCAAATTGGAGAAACAACTGCACAAGGAAGAGAGATGGAGAAGGGAGATATGCAACCATTTTTAAAAGAACAGGAAAGTGACACCTGACCTAGGACCCAGTATCTTAGAGTTCCTGGAATTTAAAGGCAATGGGGACTCCTCAGCAAACAGAGGAGTCTGTAGACAGCACTAGAGCAGGAGTCTGAACTGTGAACTCAGCCTGGCTCTGCTACAGAGCTGAGCAGGCTGGACACACTTGGGCCTTAGTTTTCTCAAGCCAATAGATGAGTTGTGAAGTGTCTAGGATCCCTCGAGGGTTTAGATAGGGAGTGTGTACGTAGTCAATCCTCTTTCTATATTCTTCTTTCCACCATTGCTCATTCCATCCAACACACTCACATGTACATGCACACGTGCACACATACATGTACACACACTTGCACACTCACACAATCCTTGGCAGTGCTTTGTGGTAACACCCCCCTACTTCAGATGGAGCCAAGAGAGCAAAGGATTACTGGCCTTGATTATCTTTCATCTTTCCAGTAGAAATGAGAGGATGAGACCTTTCTTGGAATAAATTAATTTTAGCCATGGAATGATAAAGCTCTTCCCAGATCATATCAGGCCAATTCCTCCCTTCTTTGGGAAGCCTGATGCCTTCGACCAAACCCTGGATGTATTAACCAGAAATACAGCTTGTGTGGGAATGCATTTAGGAAGGCAGAGGTGCTTCAGGATGCCAGGATTACATCCTTGAAGAACATTAGACCTGAAAGAGATCAAGATCACATAGCTCACTTCTTTATGCTCCTAATGAGGGAACTGAGGTTCAGATGTAGCCCCTCTCACCCACAGGCAGATTCGGAGCTGATGGCTATGTCTTCCAATTCCTGAATTTGCATTTAGTCCACATGAATCGTCACTCCACATCTCGTCTTCACGGGAATCTCTGAGAAGCTGGTCACACGGGATCAGATGTCATCGGCATAAACTAGAGGGTTGTGTCAACCCTTGAGCAATGCTTCTGCTTACCAGGAGCAAGATCAGGATGAACACATATGGTACTGCCCAGATAGCCAAGTCTTCTTTGGAATAAAACTTGGACAATCAGGGACTAGATAAGAAGAATATGGTTTTAATTATTTTTTAATATTTCATTTATTATTTTTATTTTATGTGTATAAATGTATTTTCTGCTTATAGGTGGGTGCACCAATGTCATACATCCTCAGGGGTCAGAAGAGGGTGTAGGATCCCCTGGAACTAGAGTTACAGACAGTTGTTAGCTGCCATGTGAGTGCTGGAAATCTAACCCAGGTCCTCTGAAAGAGCAGTCAGCGCTTGTAACCCCTAAACCATCCCTCTACTCCACCATTTTAATTCTTAACAACTCTACCTTGATCCCAGAAAGAGTGTCTGTCACAGAGCAGATTCAGTGAAGCTGAAATAGATGCAGGCCCTGTGCCTCTGAGGGGCAGCCCATGATATAACTGACTTCCTTCTCCCAAAAGGCAATGGGACAAGAGCATCAGGTGTAAAGCCACACTTTGCACCTTATTGGGGTCAAAGTTTCTCATTTACCATTGTGTTTGTGGGGCTAACTGCCTCCCATCTCACCTTAAGCACTCTGGGATTACAGACACATGCTATCAGGTCTTGATTTATGTGGGTTCTATAAATTCTAAGTCAATATCTTATGCTTTCATAGTTTATCCACTGTCCTCCTTAACTTTAGCTGTGAACTTGACACAGCCTGGAATCATATGAAAAGGGAGTCTTAATTGAGAAATTGCCTAGATCAGATGGGCCTGTGGTTGTGCCCACAGTGGGTTGTCTTGGTTGTTCATTGATACAGGTGGGACCAGCCCACTGTGGGCGGCACCATTCCCTGAATCCTGGGCTACATAAGAAAACTAGCTAAACATGAACTTGTGAGAACCAGCAAGTAGCTTTCCTCCATGGTTTCTGATTCAAGTGCTTCTTGAGTTCCTGCTCTGACTCCCTCAGTGATACACTGTGACCAGATAGAGTAATCCAAGTAAGGCCTTTCCTCACCCTAAGTTGCTTTTGGTCCTAGTGTTTTTTTATAGCAACTATCAGAACATTCCCTGGGACATCTGCCTAGCCAACTAATCCCTTTGATGACCCTCACCTCCTTTGCCTATTTCATGCCTCTTTTGTAGGCACAAAGCACATTGTACCTTACCTGAATATTGCTGGAGGGACACGCCAGAAGGAGCACGTGCACACACGGGTGTGCTCCCTTTTAACTTGGCATCCTCGGTTTGGGTATATAACATTGTCAGACAGCTATACTAGTGTCCACAATAATTCACTTGTGTTTTCTTCAAAAAGGCTACTTCATATCTGTTTTACAAACACTCTGTTCCAGCTCCAAATTCAGCAGATGACTGCCTCTTTTCTCTTAGACCACATGAAGACAGATGATCCCTTTTTCATTCTGCACTCACAGTCCCATCAACCCACCTCCCCACATCTTATGGGTTCCATTTTTCCTGCTTTTCATAAAGCATGTATCCCTTCTGTACATGACGAAGTTCATTCTTTCTCACTCAAATCTTCCCTGCATCCGTGAAAATATCCATTTTGCACCATCAATTTCTTTGTGTCTACAGGAGGATGGTTATCATCACAACAATACCTTAACACTGTGCAAAAATACCATCTATTTGCATAAAAAAGGCAGACAGAGAGCCACCTTCCCTTGAGTCTTAGTGGTAACCCCTCAGCAGCTTCTGTCTCATCTTTGTCCCATTCCTGGCAAAGTGCCCCACAAGATATGTGTATAGTTACTGTCTTTGCTGCCTCACCTGAAATTTCCCTCTCATACACTTCCACTGGGCTTTTGTTCCAATCCCTGATCCCCAGAGATCTCCTCTTTAAGATCTAAAATTATTTGCTTCTTCTTATTTATTCTCCTAGTCAGTTCACTGTGCTCATCCTCATTGAAATTCTACCCAGCATTTGACTTGATTGATCACACCATCCCCCTATTAACACTCTCTCCTCTAAGCCTGTAGGATATGACCTTCACCCAATTTTCCTCTGGCCTCACTGCCTCCGTCTTCATCCCTTAACTGCCATCCGTCTTTGCCGTATCTTTAAACGTTATGGTGCTCCAAGGATCTGAAGGCTCTGTTATTGCTTCTCTTCGATCCTTTCCCCTCAGACAATCTTTCTAAGTATTTCCTCTGAGTGTGTGTGTGTGTGTGTGTGTGTGTGTGTGTGTACACCCAGAATTCCCATACCATCTCCAGCACAGAGCACTTTATTGAGTTCATGCTTACTTGTTCTTGCCTCTTGAATGAGTAGGTATCTCAAACACAGCATAGCCACATCACAGCTTCATCCTGTGAGTCTGGAACAACTTTAATCTTCCTCATCTGGTAAATGACATGGCCAGCAGTTAGGCACAAAGCTAGGTTTTGATTTCCATTGCTTTTTCCTTTACACCCCACAGGTAATACTTCATCTTACACATCAAAAATATTTCCAAAGAGGCTGCAGAGATAGAACAACCAGTAAACTGCTTGGCATATGTTCTAGTTTGTTTCTCCATTGCTGTGACAAAACACTGACCAATACCAACTTGGGGAGGAAAGGGTTTATTTTATCTTACATCTCCTGGGTCACAGATCATCAGGGAGCCCAAGGTAGGATCAGGGCAGGAACCTGGAGGCAGGAGCTAGAGCACAGGCCATGGAGGAACACTGCTTACTGGCTTGCTCCCATAGCTCCTTCTCAGCCTGCTTTCTTATGCAACACAGGCCCACCTGCCCAGGGGTGGCACCACCCACAGTGGGCTGGGCCCTCCCACATCACTCAGCAATCAAGAAGGTGCCCCATGGACATGGCCACAGGCCAGTCCAATGAAGGAAATTCCCCAATTGAGGTTCCCTCAACCCAGGTGTGTCAAGTTGACACTAAGGCTATCCAGCACACCATAGAAACATTGGGACTGGTGCTCCATACCCAGAACCAATGCACAGAAAAGTCTGATGTAGCGGCACATGCTTTTATCCCAGCACTGGTGAGACAGATACTTGGGGTTTGCTTGACAGCCAGACTAACTCAGTTGGTGAGTTCCATGCCAGTGAGAAAACTTGTCTCAAAAAATAAGGTGGATAATACCCGAGGAACGATATCCAATGTTAACAAAAAGAGGTACACAGGCTGTGCATGCACTTGCACAGCACAAACCAGCATGCACGCACACACACACACACACACACACACACACACACAAACATATATATATTCAGAGTATATAAGGACCAGCCACTGTTCCCAGTTCATTCCTTCTAATAGCTTTATGCCAGAGTGAATGAATGAAGAAGGATGAGTAAAGATATGGAGCAAAGAAAATGGTTTTTAGGATAAACTTTTTCATGTTCCCTGAGGTGCAATGTCAGTTCAGCATGCAGAGGGCTTTATGGGATGTGTGCTCTGTTTTCAACATGAATTCTGGAAGAGAGGTTACATGGTTGCCATAATTCACTAGAGTTTGGCTAAGAACAAATTAAAAACTGAATCCAGGCAGGTTTGCCATGAAATGTTTCAAAACTGTAGAATCTGTTTTCTTTAACCCTCGGTGTCTCTGTCCCATGATCTCTGGCTTCTTGAAAGGATTAATTCCTTTCCTGTCTTTCATAGCACCATGAGACTTCTGCCTTCTGATAACTTGATGCTCTCAAGTATACATAAATTGAATGAAAGTTTAAACATATGCAAACTATGTGAAATTTCAAAACATTTGATATTATGCAACAAAGATCAGGGGAACCTCAGAGGCTGAAAGGAAACTGACAATGTCCTAACACAGTTCCAGTATGTTCACAAGAAACCCTGGTGATCTTTCCCAAGGATGCTAAGTGACATTTAGATGGCAGTTATTATGTGCCTACTCAAGCTCCAAGTACTGTGTGTGTTGATTGATTAGACCCTCAGAACAAACATGTGTGGTAAGTATACTATCACTGACACTTTCCAGAAGTGAAAAGGAAGACAAAAATGTGTTGACACTTCCTCAAGCTTATAAAGTTGTACAATGGAACTGCTATTGTGCCAAGTCTCCTAAATTCAGACTTAATGCTCAAAACTAGAACTCCAAGACGTGGGAGAGCTGAGAAGGGTGCAGAGATGAAGGGATGGGAGTACAGAAGTTTTAAGGCTTCAACAATGTAAAGAATTCCAACCATGCATTAGTAACCTGCTCACAGGGAAGAAGACCATGTGAAACTGAGGCAGGGTGAGCTCCATCTGCTGCGCATAAAGCAATACCAGGAGCTACCAGGAGCTGGAAGAGGTAAGGAAAGGCTCTTCCCTGGAGCCTTCAAGGGCAGTGTGGGCCTCCAGGCACCTGGATTTTACATATCCAGTCTCCAGGATTATGAATGTGTTTTGCTTTTTAATAATTACCAAATCTATGGAAAGTTGTTATGGCAATGCTAAGAAACTAATACAAATTTTGTCTTCCAATGCCTGAAACTGAGTCAGGTTTGTCTGGAGGCTTTTACAGTTATCCATGTATGAGACCTTCATAGCACTGTCACAAGAGCAGTAAAGTGTCCATTAAGGGGAAATGATTTCCTTCTGGTCAAGAAAATAGCATCTCTGGCCTGGGTGGATACCTAACATTCCAACTGAGCAAGACAGTGACCTGGCTAAGGGACCACCCCTCAGGAAGGCACATAACTTTAAGAAAAATATGGTTCTGTTTCTCTGATGAATCCTGATTAATTCAGATGGTGTTCTCAAGCAGAATCTGGCAAGTGTCCTGATGACACAGAGATAAGGGGCTAGGAAGAACAAGGAGGCTTGAGTCCATAAGACCGCTTACCACAGAGATTTGCACAAAAATGAGACCTGCAGAGGGAACCCTTTGTGTTTCCTGTACTGATCAGAGCATAGCCTGTGAGGCAGCTGCCTGACCCCAGGGGAAGGAAGAGCAGAATCAAAGTGCAGTAATAGCACCAGTCAGTAGGAGGATGGAAGCAGGGCAGGGACTCGAAGCCTCCTAGCTCAGGGGTTCTGAGGACTCACTCATAAGGACCCTGCCTCTCTATGTTCAATATTTATAAGAATATGAAAATATCTGACAACCACAGGTAACATTATCAATGTATTGTATCCAATAAAGTCACACACGTCAAAACAGGAAATTATAATCCATAATGAGGAATCAATCAACCAAAACCAATCTATAACCAACACAGACATTGAATTTGCAAAAAGACGTTAAAACAGCTATTGTATCTGTACTCTATACATTTAAATTTTTTGATGTGTTTATTTTTTATGTGCATGAGTGTTATGCCTGCGTGTGTGTAAGTGAACCAATGCTGTGCAGTGCCCACAGAGGTCAGAAGAGAGCATTGGTACTCCTGAACCTGGAGTTATGGATGTTGTTAGCCACCATGTGGGTGCTGGGATTAGATCTCAGGTCTTCTGCAAGACTAGCTAGTGCTCTTAACAGTTGAACCATCTCTCCAGCCCCAACATTCTAGATATTTAAAGAGTTAAGTAGAGGCATGCAGGGTATGAAAGTATGTAAATACAACATCTACAGATGTGAATTGTATTAGGAGGGAGAAGGAAGAGAGGAAGGAGGAAATATCAGTATAGGACAGCTTAAAGGAAGGAACCAAAGTCCTGTTTAATTACAGTTCCTAAAAGAGAGAAGACAAGGCATAGAAAAAGAAAATTTAGAGCATAAAGGCCAAAGTTTTGTAAATCTGAGGAAAAACAAACAGAGATACAAGAAGACCAATATATCTGCAACAGAAAGCAAGAAGACTGTGCCACCCACTGCAGCGCAATCACATGGCTCCAAACAAATGATGGAAAGAGAATCTCAGCAGAAGCCAGAGAAAATGGCGTAATATCCAAGGAGCACATAGCTGGGAACACAGGTAGTGATAATTCTCACAGCGGTAGTTCAAGCACGGAGCTGATGAAGGAACATCTTTCTGGTACAGAGAGCAGAAAAATCGATCAGTTTAGAACCTGTAACTCGGGAAAACATCTTGTGAAAGGGAAGATGACACCTTAAATACATATGATAAAAGGTTAAGTGATACAAGACAGTTTTCAGACATAAAGCAACAGAGAATTAATTACCAGAAGAACCCTATGACAAGCAACATGAAACCTGAAGAAGTCAGATACAAACAGTGAGTGTGCACAAAGGAGGGATGGAGGCTGGAAATGGTATCAACGTGGATCCTTAAGAATTGTGCGGCTAGAGACATGACCAGCAGTTAAGAGCACTAGCTGTTCTTGCAGAGGACCCAGGTTTGATTCCCAGCACCCACCTAGCAGCTAATAACCATCTGTAATTCCAGTTCCAGGGGATCTGACACCATCTTCTGACCCCTGTGAGCATTGCACAACAAGGGTACACTTGCACACATGCAGGCAATACACTCATACACATAAAATAATAATAAATAAAATAAAAAAGAAATGCTTTTCCTGTTATATAAATCTTGTTAAAAGATAGTTGTTTAAACAAATATATAGTTAAATAGAATTGTTTATACAGATATATGAGAAAATAGAAGGGGACAGTTTTACATTTACCAAAATGGAGTCTCAATAGGGACTGTACAGAGATGCAAGAAGAGAAAATATATAATGAGATGCTGGCTATAAATTTTCCAAAATGAATGAAAAACAACTGAAATAAAATTTGCACATGCTAAGGATACAATGCTCATCGAAGAAAAGCTTAAAATTTTCCTCAACAGGAATAGAAGCATGTTAACCACGAAAGAAACAAATTCAACGAATACTATTACTTAAGTAAGATATTCTCATAATAAAATAAAAGCATGAATAAAGTAAAATCTAAGCTCCTGGAATCATGAAGTTGCCTCATTTCAGAGGTCTTCCCAGGACAGTCATGAATCTGGTTGTTCATATGCTGCGGAACTCCCTGGAAATGCAGACAAGTGTTCGTCTTGTGGTGTGGAGTCTGTCTTTACATTCCATTTCCCACTCTTTCACAGAAACAGATTTCAGTGTGAATTTATTTTATCATGATTGACTGTCTCACATGTTCAATCTGAGGACTCGTGTCTTCTCAAATATGAAAAAAAATTAACAGGTATTTGTTGTATTTTACCCGCTCACTTTCCCACTGTCTCTGATCTGCCGTTTAAAGTGCTCTAATTAGAGTTAAAGAAAACATGTGGTGATGCCTCTTTTATTACCTATAATTTTGACTTGCTTTTGAAAACACAACCTTTCACAATGTTTTGTTTTAAGCACATAAAGAGTTCTACCTCTGAGGAGTTAGGCCTCTTCAGTCTTTGGTAGTCTAGATCAATTCTGTTTGGCTGTCACCCTGCGGCTCCTTCTTGTCTTGGTTGAAGGGTTGAGATGGGCAGTTCTCCAATGACAGCTTCTGTCTGTCTGGATGGGGGATATCCAAACTTTTGACACTTTGGTCTACAATTGTGTTAGGCTACGTTCATAGTTACCCTGAGAAGCATGTGACCCAGTGCCCACAGTTTGGTCACACCTGCTTGAATAGGCTATGAGGGTCCTCTGTACCAGGATGACTTGGGCTTATATCAATAGTTGTGTATCAGCTCACTTCCTGCTCCATGGAAATTACTACATCAAGTTTCAGGAGCTGTACAGTGCTGTTACATGATCAAGCCTCAGAATTTTGACAGTAGTTAATCAGATATTGGCTCATAATCACCGAAGGCCCAGCTCCCAAACTCTAAAATCCTTGAAGATCCGGGCAAAACTCATTTGTTTCTTTTCCCATTTGCTTATTTCCTTTGGGATGGAGTTTCCTTGACAACCCAGCCACCTTTTATTAGATGGCTATTGACTTAGTTTTGTTTGGCTCTGGTTTTACCAGTTGTGAAGTGAGATGATACTAAAAGCCGAACTCTTAAAAAATTTAATGAATAATAAATATCCAAACGTTGAGGACAGACACAGAGGAAAATACTGTGCTAACGATGTCCAGTTCCATTACTGTTTGTGGAGTGCCCGTTGTGCAAGGTGTTATATTAAGTATTTTTCATGTGTCTGTCACTTGTTATTTCACCCACTCTATGAGATAGACAGGCATCTTTAAATCCATTTTATGCATGAATAAATGTGGACGGGTGAGATCTGATCTCTTAACTAGGTTTTACACACACGTACACACGCACATACACACAAATTGGTGACAGAATCAGGATTTAAACTGAGATATGCTTGCCCCAGAAAAGTGTCATTTGAATAAGAACATGTCCTTTTGAATTCAACATCTCCTTTTGAGTCCTCATAAGGTCTGATAAGACTGAATTGTACTGTAAATGCACTGACCTCCATTCTTCAACAATATAGTCGTTTTAAATATGAGAATTGATATGATAAGAGTTAACATACAAAAAGAATTAACACAGTACCTAATGCATAACAGCAGCTAAATAAGTATTAGCTATCATAATGATTATTTCCTGTGCTAAATCTTCTTTACTCCCCAACAACATGCACTGGAGTTTAAGCTGTGATCATCCTAGAAATTTGACGAAGCAAATAAATGTCTTTAGCATAGATTTTTTTCTAAACTGTAAGTTTATATTTAACTATATATTTTCACATCTGTTCCATGTGTTAGTCTAAACTCCAATTCCTCCTGTGCCGATTGGTTTTTGTCAACTTCGTACAAACCAGAAATACCAGGGAAGAGGGATCCTCGATTGAGGGATTTCCACCAGAATGACCCATAAACATGTTTGAGAGACATTTTTATTTCTTGTTGAGTGATACGGGAGGGTCAGCCAACTGTGGGCAGTGCCAGCCCTGGGTTGTATAGGAAAGCAAGGTAAGCACAGACCAGAGGAAGCAAGTCAGTGAGCAGCTTTCCTCCATGGTCATCCCCTGCTTGAGTTATTGCCCTGTTTGAGTTCCTGTCTTGGTTTGCTCTATGATGAACCATCACTTGGAAATACAAACCATAGTGTTTCTTCATAGCAACAGAAAACATCTCCCAAACAAACTGTTCTCTATCTTTTCTCACGTCAAAGTTAACACCTGTTTCACAGGCCAGAGACTCTGGGACCCTCTCCTCGTCACCCCAAAATCAAAGAGGCTCACCTCTTCCATGTCCACTGACACAACTCAGTTCAAATTGTCATCATCTCTCAAAGTTGTGTATAGCTTTTTACTATGCCTCCTTGAACCAGCTCACTTTCTGCGCTGCCCCATAGCCTTTTCTAAAGCATACGTCTAATTCTGTAGTTTTCCTATTTAATTTATTGTATTGGAATCCACATTTTCAGGCTCCTCTCCAAATTTCTTAATACATATATAAAATTCTTCTTGAACTGGCCTTGGTCTACCTTTCCAGCTTCATCCTCCACAATCCCCCCTCTTTACTCATTCTGTTCTATTCATGTCAAAGTGTTCTTCTTAGTTATTTTAGGTGTGCATGACCTTGCTTCACTCTTGAGAGCACTTTCTGTTTCAACTCTGGGACTTCACATCTATTGTTCCCACTATAAGAATTGCCTCTACTTTTCAACTAGTTAATGCCTTATATTTCACACCTTACTTTGTACTGAATGTTTACTGAAGACATATCTGCTTGGATAAATAAATGAAAAATTGTGAGAGGCTTGTAGAAAGTTTACATAAAGGATGAGAATTTTAAGAAATTTTTGAGTCTAAATTAATAGGTAGTGAGCTGAATAAGTTTGTTTCAAGGAAAATAGGCTGACATGAATGGGAGAGATTTCTAAAAGATTCTGATACAAATCACTGTGGGTCTTTACCAGTCAGGACTCTGGGCTCATATCTAAGTTCTAGCAGAGAGGAGTCACCAATGTTAAATGGATTAAAATTTTTAAACAGAGAATTTGGGGCCAGTATCTTAAATAACTAAATCAAACTGCTTTAAGAGCTTCATCACAGAGATGGTGCTGGATGGTTAGGGATGGGCTCTAAGGAATATATGGGGCATTAGTGGTCTAATTGGGCCTTGGAAGTCACAGCTTAGGCAACAACATTGCAGCAACATTCAAAGAACTTAGTAGTGGTGCTGGTGATAGAGAAGTTGATGAGGGGCACTACCAGCAGTGATTACAGCCACAGTGACACCAACTGCCTCAATGGAGTGTCAACAAGTTTTGCAACCACAACATCATCCAAGGATAAGAAAGGATGAAAAATAAATAAATAAAAAAGAACAGTGGGAAACATAGCCACAAAGATTTGTTCACAGAACACACATGTAGAAACCTAAGCATTCCCGGACATATTTGGAAAAGCTGCAGGATTCTATAATTCATATCAAACGGTAGAGTTCATTAGATGCAGACTTCATGTCTGATGTGCAAGGTGGAATGATTTGAGAAGCATAGTCTTTCGTTGGGAACAAGGCATAAGTAAGTGTAAGTTTTGTCAAGGATTTAAAATAAAAATGAAAACAATGAGAATTCCAACAGGGGTATTAAAGGAAGGCTGTGCCAGAATAAAGGCTGCAGTGGTAGCTCAGTGTGGTAGAATGCTTGCCCAGAATGAAGAGGGCCCTCAGTTCAGAATAAACTTGTCACAGAATAAAGGAGAAAACTTTCTGCAGGAAAATTATCAAAGCTCCATATTACAACAAAGTAGAAGACTTTCCTTATCTGGAAATGTATCAGACCTCATGATCTTAAATAATGATCAGCAAGGATATCATGACTATGCTTTGTGAAGTCGGAAAGAAGAAGAAAATACACCTCTAAGACATAGCATTGATGACTGAAAACATGCTAAGGAAACTACAAGATAAATCGTTGTCTATACATACATATGATTATATTTACATCTATGCATATAGTGTATGTGCATTGTAAAACATGTTTCTACGAGGACAAATAATGACAGCTAACTTACTGAGTGATCATCATGTGTTAATACTGTATTAAGACATTCACATGTGCAAGAATATTTTGATCCTCAAAACAACCATACAAGCAGTATTATCTTTATTAGATAAATACAGTGAGGATGGCTAAGCAATTTAACAAGAAGTACACAGATAATGACAAGCCACGATTGAAACCCAGGAAGAGGGCAATAAGGTCCATGCTTTCATGGGGTGCAGCAGTTGGGTTAGAGGGGGCAAGCCAGCAAGTGAGTTTAAGAGCAGCCTTGTTAGAACCTTTTGGTCCAGGAATCCTTCTTCCTCCTGTGCTTTGCATATTATAGCATTCAGATCATGAGACTTTCAAAGACCTCACTTACCCTCTCCTTAAAATGGAGTTAATCTCAGAGCTGGAGAGATGGCTCAACAGTTAAGAGCACTAGCTATTCTTGAAGAAGACCTGGGTTCAAATCCCAGCCCCCACATAGCAGCTAACAACCATCTGTAACTCCAGTTCCAGGAGATCCAGTGCCCTCTTCAGTCCTCCATGGGCACTGCATGACACAGGTGCACTTGCACACATGCAGGCATAGCACTCATATACAAAAAAATAAGTAAATCAAGAAATGTCTTTAAATTTAAAAACATGGAGTTAATCTTGTGCTATTATGCCCACCTTGCCTGTAATCTCAGTGCTTGGGAGGTGGAAATAGGATGATCGGGAGTGAATGACAGACTTGGCCAGAGCCAAGTTCAAGACTCGTCAAGGCTACCTGAAGTCTTAAAGAGAGAGAGAGAGAGAGAGAGAGAGAGAGAAAGAGAGAGAGAGGAAATAATAAGGGATATTTCCCAAAGAAATTTTTTTTTGAGAGAGAGAGAGAGAGAGAGAGAGAGAGAGAGAGAGAGAGAGGAAATAATAAGGGATATTTCCCAAAGAAATTAACCTAAATGGCTTAATGGTCATCAGCATCAAACATTTTATAGTCTATTAGATTGATAAATTTTTTGTTGTTGTTCAAAACTGTGTTTATTTTGAGATGACATTCTTTGATTGCACATTTGAAATGTTACTTATGTAAACAAAAGCTCGTAAAAGGAATAAAGTCACAAACAAATCACAAAAGGATACAAGATAGTTTACAGGACCTGTAAAATCCAAATGCCATTCAGCATTCAGTCAGACACCATGTTTGAGGGCCTTTTTTTTTTTTTTTTTACTGTAACAGCTTCTTACAGAACTTTCTACATATTTGTCAGAAATAAGTCCTAGCTTGGGCATAGCTTACCCTGCAGCACTGCAGACACAAAGCAACTTGATAAATCTTTTAAAAATATACTGTAAGAGTATATCATAAATATTGATAATACTTAATAGCAAGTAAGTGAAGAATGGTGAAGGAGCTAGAGTTTTCTTTTCAATCGACCTTTAGTATTTTACCTACTCCTCCATGTATTGTGTATCCCACTTCAAGGCTGTTCTTTCCTGAATACTGAGGTAAGTTTTGTGAAGTTAAAAGGGACTATCAAGTGCATAGCAAGTCAGGGAGGCATTTTTTACTCACTTTATTGGTACACATACATACAGATGGGGCTTGTATTCCTGTCTCTAAAAGTATGCGTTTGGCAAAACACAGTATCTGCCTGCTGGACATATTTGTTTTCTCATCTGTGTTATGCAGCAGTGGGACCCACGGTTCCCTCCAGCTGCAGCATGGCCTGTCTCTCCAGTATTAGTCAGTTATACTTCATGGAAAATATTCTCAAGGCACTAACATATAGAGAGGGAAGCAGGCCACCAGCAAAGGCTGTAAACATTTCTCCATTAGCAACAGAATGGATCTGTTCAGAGAACTGTCTAAAAGTGGCCTAACCAAAAGACAGCGAGGACAAAATGGAGGGATTGGCAGCAAGACTGACCTGAAGGACCTCTACACAGTCACATGGGATCACTAACGCTTTATATTCTGCACATAGTAGGTGTTCAGCAAATATTTGTCAACTTAATAAAGTCCATGTACACTTTCTGGCTCACAGAATATTTTCTCAAGCATTATCTCAGATGCTTCACAACAGCCTTGCAAAGTGGGCACAATGAGTATTGTTTTCGTCCATATTTTCAAATTATTTTTAACTGATACATGAAAACAAAAATATGCATATTCAAGGGGTACCATATGATTTTCTGATTCTTGTATCCATTGTGTCATGTTTAGGTCAGATGAAACACATCTATCTCCTCAAACATTGATGTTTTACATTGAAAATATTCAGATCAGGTTTTTGAAATATAAAATACAGCAGCACATTTTCTTTATCTATAGGCAACCTACTGGCAATAGCACCCCAGAGCTTCTCAGTGCTGTTTAATGATAACACGATACCCATTGGTCAACCTCTCCCTGTCCCTCTTCCCTGTTCTCTTCAGCCTGTGTTAATCAGCACTCCAGTCTTAACATCCAGGAGAAGAACATTATATTCTGCATACAAGTGAGATCATGTGTGGTGGTGGGTATTTTTTTTTCAATGTTTTTGAAACAGAGTCCCCCTGTAGCCCTAGCTGGCCTGAACCCACTATATAGATCAGGCTGGCTTCATTCTCACAGAGATCTGTCTGCCTTTGCTTCCAGATTGCTGGAATTAAAGGCACACACCACCATCACACACAACTTCTTGTGGATATTTTTAACCCCATTTTCCAGAACCAAGAAACTGAGCCTCAACGTCCTTGACTACTTTTTGCTAAGCAGTGCCAGGTCGCAAGCCAAAGGCTTTGAACTCTAAACCCCGTGTTCTTTTCATGGCTTTATGCAAGCCTCGTAATTCTAAGATACAGTCCTAAATTAACACAAAAGCCCGGCCAGACTCCTTTTTCATTCCCCTGACCGCATTAAAGCTTTAAATGGAACTTGTCCTCACAAACTTAGGGGTGCAACATCCAATCCATTTGCGTTTCTAGGGCACGTAGCAACAGCTTGCTTTAATCTAATAATTGGTTGGAGTGAAACTGCAGAAAGGACATTTAAAAAGGCAAATTGTTGTTTTTCAAAATCAAGCCATTGCCTGCCTAAAAGGTTCACAGCTTTTTCCCTTTCCAAGAAAATATTTATCCATCTAAAAGATTTCTTCCCGTTAAGAATATTTTTACAGCCTTTGTGATACTTTTACAGCATTTTAGATGCAGCCTAAATACTATATATTTCAAGAATGGAACCATTACATTAAGAATACTGCATATGTTTAAAAGTGTATTTTATGGAGTTTATTAAAAGAAGCCATAAATTCCTGAGAAAGGTTTAAGCCATATTACATTGATCTTACTTCTAATTTAAACAAAATGTAAACTTTAAGTAAAACCTTGATGTGGAATGTAAACTCACTCATATACCCCAAGCTGACTTATTCACATGCACCACCTTTAAAATATTAAATCATCTATGAGGCACTCCATTTCTTTGAGTGTTTTCCAATCACAACAAATAGATTTCTGGTGATTGCTTGTACCTGTTGAATTTCTTGGATTCATTCACAGTGAAGAATGGCGATACCAGCTAGCTGCAGAACAGGTTTCTAAAATCACCATAGGCTCTGCAGGTCAAAGGCAACTTGGAGCCCAGCTAAGTCCTGAGATGCCCTCTTTAGACACCAAAGTGCACACACCAAAGGCAGATGCTGTGATTTCCATTGCAGGCAAGGAGGCACTGAGACTCAGGGAAGGGTTGAGTCATTTTCCAGGAGACATAGGAGGAACCCAGGCAGCCTGGCTCCAGATGGCAGAGGCTCAAATTGCATACCCAAATGCTATCTTGCCTTCTCTATAGAAATAGAATGTGGATGAGTTGAGGTCATACCCATAATGTATCTATCACAGCACTTGATAGACAGTACTCAATGAGATGAGCAGCTATTACACCTTTATTACTAGCCAGTACATGTTAAGGCTGATGGTTTCTTTTTTAGCCAGAACTGTCTTTCAAAAGGCCACAGCAAACTGTTCTATGTGCCCCAAATTACACTCTATGATATTATTGGATAATAAAGTCCCATGCAAACTCAGACAAAAACCCAGCATAGAACTGGGGAAATGAACAGCAGACCCCAGTCTTGGCCGAGGAAACATTGGCAGCTGATTACTGCTGGGTGAGGAAGAGCTGATCTTCCTAAAACAAGAGACTCTAGATTGGCCGACTAGACCTCAGTGGATGGACTTGCACAGGGGAATGTCTGGGGACACTGACTTGTCACATTGGGCCTTAATACCAATGACAGAGTACCTGGGTTCCAGTGGGGGGTTGGGGCTGTGGGAGCATGCCAGTGGGGACAGGGGTATAAAGATGATTAAGATTCTTTGAGATATTCTGTATAAAGTACACAAAAATTCAATAAAAATGACTTTAAAAAAATTTCCCAAAGACAAAAAAAGAAAAGAAACTTACTTGGTCTTCATCTCTAGTCCTTGGCCCACAATACCTAAGCCTCTTAGAATCTCTGAGCAGTAGGGCTAAGAGGGATATCTTTTACTACTCAATAAGACTCTTTCAACAAGACCTACTAAAGTTTGTGTAATAAAGTGACCATGGCTGGAAACCCCCAAATAGTAGGAAATGGTCTGGTTGCCAGAGGAATCAGCTATATACTAGAGTTGTAGAAACTTTCAGCCCCATAGAAAGAAAGGATTGAGCTAATCACCAACAACCAAGGATGGAACAAGTGATGCCCATACGACAGAGCCTCCATCAAAGTTCTAACAAGAGGTCTGGAGAGGTTCTGGGTTGGTGAAGATTTCAGGGTACCAGGAGAGTATGGCAGCACCACATTGGGCTCTCCCATCTCAACATTCTTAAAAGTACTATTTAAAAGATTACATTGTGGCTGCAAGTTTCTAGGTTCACAATTGAATTAATACAGTTATACAATATTGAACTCAGTATAAGCCCTGTAAGACATAAAATTGAATTTTTTTTTTTAACCTTTAAAAAAGATCTCCATTTCATTTTAGAATATATTGTTCCTTGCAGAAAGACTCGCTGTTTTTGCTACTAACACTGAGATGTTGGCGCATGCCTCTCTAATCTGTATGTATCTGATTATTACTAGTCATGGTCGGTTGCACTTGGATCCTTGGCACCTGTATATGGCTATAAAGTCATTGGGTGGATTTCAACGGTAATGTTTATCACCTCTATTAATTAACATGATGTAAATTTCCATGCTTCCTCCTCAAATATAATACATTTTTTAAAAAATTTGTTGATTTTGTGTGTGTGTGTGTGTGTGTACATATCACACAGAACATCCCAAACCATCTTATTCAACTATACACCCACTTCCAAGATGGCACCCTCCCATAGCCTCCCTCCCCCGACTAGAGCCCTTATACTCTGATATCCCTGCTGTGTTGTCGGCACCCCCAGCCTTCTGGGTGATTCACCTTGCCCTTCTGGTGAATCTAGTCAGCCTATCTAGAGGTCTTTGTTTTAGGAGGTCAGCTGTTCCTCATCTAGCAGCAATCAGTGGTCAATATTCCTTTAGATAAGATTGGGGTCTGCTGTTCATAAAAAAAAGAAAAGAAAAAAGATTACATTGTGCTTACAGTCTTACATGCTTGTCTCTTCTACAAAAGTCTAGACTGTAAACAGCTGGAAGAAATGAGCCATGAATTATTCATCTCTGTACCTTTCATGCAACACAAAACCAAGCCCACAGGAGATTTCTCTGTTAAAGTCTAAGGAAAGGTGTGACGACCCTGTGTTCTTAGACTATTCATTTTACCTCAAAGTCTGGACATGCCACAATCAGGAACTAGAAAGTCATTTCACTTACAGGTGTACCTCTGCTGAGCCCTCTAGATGTCATGGGCTAAATGTGAAGCTTTTCATTTGGACATTTCCCAGCTCATAGACACTAATGCAGTAGTCTTAACTGTAATTATCATAATGCCGCTGCCCCCACAAAGTTGCCTGCTGCTACCTTACATAGCTCTCAGATTAGCCATCTCAGCTCTTTGCATCAGAGCTTTCTGCAGTTAAGCCACATACCTTCTCACGAAGGGTATGAAAATCTGAGAAAGAAGTCAGGGCTTTCTGACAAGTCAGACAGAACTAAATCCACAATTCCTTGGAAGCACAGAGAAAAACGGGCTACAAGAGCCAATATAGAGGAAGTTTGGAACTTTCTGGAAAACTTTTGCTAAAGG
This sequence comes from Nannospalax galili, assembly GCF_000622305.1. Lineage (NCBI taxonomy): Eukaryota > Metazoa > Chordata > Mammalia > Rodentia > Spalacidae > Nannospalax > Nannospalax galili. The sequence goes on along the minus strand of NW_008351346.1, from coordinate 631,444 downwards.
AGTAGGAGCCACTCCTCATAGCTGCATAGCTCACCATCTACTAGCCCTCTACTGCATTTAAAAATTTGAGAAGGCCATTTACGTACCAATTTTCTGAAGGGAAGGTTAAATGACCTACCTGAATGCAGATATTATCTTACCTAACTTGCTATGTAGCAGTGACATCTACTGGGGAACATTGTCACTTCAGGGTTCCCGTTTTTGTGCTAGACTAAGGAGCTTTAAAATGTTCACTCAATTTATCTTCACAAGAACCTTATGAGGTAGTTAATGTTATGATCTGCAGTTATTAGATGATGATACTGAGATGCAGAGCAATTCAGTAACTGGCCTGATGTCACATAGCTAATATGGGGCAGAGCTGGGATTTGAACCCAGAGCAGGGTCACTCCAGAGTCTGTGCTCCTGGCTGTTAACACTTGTTGCCTCTTCTATCACCCATCTTCTTCCCTTCAAATATATCCATCAAAAGCATCATACCTATTGCTCTAAAGTTGTATGTGTCTGTCTCCTTTCCCCAACAAAACCCTTCCTCCTCAGGCATTCCCTGCATTTCATTTGCTTATTTGTTATATCAGAACCTAGCACAATTAACACATAATAATGTGTTAATATTTGTGGACTAATGCTGCATAAATGAATGAATCAGTAAAAGCCAATGTGTGTGCAGGTGGTAGAGGCAGCGTGGAGAAGAAGCAGCTCCTGTACTCTTTGGAACCATTAGCTTTACAGTATAGGTTTCAGGAAGTATGTACACTGGAGCGGTCAGTGTTAGAAGAGACAATTAGAAGATCCTCACAGGCCTTAGGGTCGAGACCACATTTGCTAGCTTGGAACAGACGACTCCTTGGGATTTGGATCCTGCTAACCTTCTCAGCTTCTGCTCCCCAAAGTGCCTTGCACCTCACCTCCATCTCCAGAGATCTTGTGGTCTTCTAAACAAGCTACTGCTTCTCACCCCTTCAGGCTCTGATATTGCCTCCATGGGAACCTCTTTTTCATTCCACAAAGCCCTTTCCACTTTACCTGAGCAATCCCTGTTTGTTTTTCAAGAACTGGGTATCGGTTCCCAGAGGTGCCCATCAGTTCTGAAAGTCTCATTGTTATGTGACAGCTTTGGTGGTGCAGGAAGTATGGCAGGGTGCAGTTACCCATGGCCCAGAACTGAGTCCTAATCTGGCCATGTACTATGGATGTGACACTGCACTGCAAAAGTTACTTAATTGTTCTGTACTTCAGTTTTCAAAATGGGGAAAATGAAAAATGGTGTCTACCCCACAATGCAGTAAACATTTAATGCATGAGTAAATTTAATGTGCTTAGAACACTGCACAGTAAACGAATGAAGTCTTGGCTGCAATTCGCACTATTATTATCTATTTATCTGTCTATTTATGTGGTTGGTAAATGGCTCAACCAGATATTGTTTTTGCAGTGTCTTCACATCAATGTGCCTGTTGAGAAGCAATATATGTTTACAAAAGAGAAAGCAAGAGAAAAAGTTAAAAAGAAACATCCAGGCAGACAAGATGGTTCAGCGAGTAAAGATGCTTGCTGCCAAGCCTGATAACCTGAGCTTGATCCCCAGGGACCTATATAGTGAAAGTAGAGAATGAACTCTTGCTAGTTGCCCTCTGACCTGCATACACACAAACAAATAAATATTTGAAAAGAAACAAGCATAAATTTCACAATAAAGTCCACTGGGTTTTTTTAGCTTTAAAAAAAAACTATATTGAGAATTTCATACACACATATAAGGTGTTTTAATCAAATCCACGCCAACTCCCTTCCCCCTATCACCTCCTATATTTTCTTTCTTTTTCTTTTTCTTTCTTTCTTTCTTTCTTTCTTTCTTTCTTAAAATAAGGCTTTTTGCTACTCTAACATTTCTGCCTGTCTTATCAGATTCATTTCTTGTGCTACAGGTTGAAGCATGCCCCCTACTTTCTCTTCTATCAGACCCAGGGATTATGTTGAGGTCTAGATCCATTTGTAGTGGAGTTTGATTTTTGGCAAATATGTCAACACTGGCTACTTTTCTTTGGGGTCTTTTTACCCTAACTGCCTAGCCAATTCCTACCTCCTATTCTTATCACGCCATCCTCTGAAGAGGTTACCCAAACTGCCAATAGGGAATCTGGGACACAGACTGCCCTGGCTTCTTCCATGCTGAACAGGACACGGGGTGAGGCAATTGGGGTACCCCTTCAATGGGTCTATCTAAAAGACTCCCAAATTGCATAACTCTTATCTGTAAGGAGAAAAGAAAGTCCTTGACTGGTGAATAGGGGGTGTGAAGGAGAAGTAAAGGCAAGAGTAGTTAGCATTATAAGTTCTAGACAGGGAACCAGAAAAAAGAACAGGGTAAATTTCAAATGTTCATATCAGAGTCCATGGGGATTTCTTGATGAGAGCTTCCTAAAGCATCCCTCTTTTGGGTTCCTCCTCATTTTTCTTTTGTCTGCCAAGGCTGGACTCAAGAGTGATAGACTCAGGATTTGTTTTGGACACTTTGGTAGCTGTTGGAGTGGCTAGAATCAGTGTCAGTTCCCTCTCAAAGGCTCCTAGATAGGGGGAGAAAACAAATATAGCCATCATTTTAGAACAATAGTGGGTTATTTGTTTTTATGCAATTAATATTCACCAACAAAAGTATATTAAAAATGAAAGGATGAAATATGCTTATTTTTTAAGTGTGGTTTGTTATGGAGCCTAGCAAACAAGTTCCAAGGTGGTTCCAAGCAAGAAGGGAGCAGAGATGGCTTAGAGATGTGTATTTTATCATGGCTTTGGCTTCACTTTTTCTATACAAAGTTCATCTCTGGTGGCTTCATCCCTTCAGTCCCTTCCTCCTTTCTTGATTCATTCCCCATCAGGACATCTTTTGAAAGTAATCACTTCCACACATGGAAAACACATTGAAGCCGTCCTGGATGGTAGAAAGCAAAGTGATATGCTCTTTCCAAGGCCAAGGTTCACAAGCTAGGTAGGAAGCCATCACTGAGTGTACCATGTGGATAACTTCTAAACATAGCCCCTCAGCTCCTCCTGTCCAGTAGCTAAGAATTCCAGCAGGAAGAACATTCCTTGGCAGATGTCATCCTATTTCCAGGACGATCTCATTCTAATACAAAGGTGCTGCTCCAGAGGGCTGACCTCACGTGTGCATATGAAAGGATTTCTTTTTCCCATGAACAGCAGAGACTTAAAGACTTGGGCGATGAGCTGGTTCAAGTTGCAGTAAAAAATAATTTCCATGGTTCAAACACTGTCTTTGTATGGCTAGGTTTTGTGAAAGTGTCTTCTAAGCATTTGGTTTTAAGACCTGCATCAGGAAGGTGGGGCCCTGTGGTCATGAGACCTGGTCGACAGCAGGAAAAATAGTTCTGTGATGATGGAACACTTCAAACTGGGTAGTGCCCTGGGCACAGTGTCTCCAAAGTTAAGTCCACGCTGGTTTGTTTAGGAGAAGCCTTGGCATGGTTTCTCAGAGCTGCATGACACAGGACTCTTCAGAGACACAGAACCAGGAGGATATGTAAAGAGAGGTGGGCATTTATCAATGAAATTGACTCATAAGGTTATGGAGACTGAGAACCAAGAAATCCTACCACAGTCCCTTTGCAATCTAAAGACCCTGGGGTACAGGTATCTTGCTCGTTGTAAATACAAAGGCCTTGGAACCAAGGGAGCCAATAGTGTGACTCTTGGTTCTACACCAAAGCCCTAAGAACCTGGAGAGACACTAGTCTTGAGCCACATAGCTGGAGTTCTGATGTCCCAAGAGAAGAGACAGTGGTCTCATGCTCTGAGGAAAGTGCCTGCACTTGTCTCTATTTTTGACCTCTTGGACTTGGGGCTAACTGGATGACACATTAGAGCTTCATCACCTCATCCATTTATCTCACATCTAGAAACACTCTCACAGGCATATGCAAGGTATCCCTTAACTCAGACAGGTGGACAGCTAAACAAAAAACTAGCTACCCCATGACTCTATGGCCATAAATTAACATATCTTTTACTAATTTCATTCTCATTCTCTTTCTTTTCCAGGCCCAGAGAAAAGCAAGTAAATAAAGTCTTCCCCGAGATCCTGACCACCCATCTGCTCATTAAGTATGGACACCTATGCCTACCAGGCAGAGTTGAGGCCTTTGGCCATGAGGATCCAGGAGTCTAGTGCCACTCCAAAGCTCACAGAAGCCTGGGTAAGGCTTTTAAGAAGACTGGCACAGTGAATCATATACATCCCAACCAACTCTCGTGAATGGGATTAGATGTGTGCACCACCATGTGTAGGTCAGCCTGAAAATGACTAATTTTTAATTGCCGTTTATTTTTTGAAATCTGGTACTGATTCATTGCAAGAAAAACAGCTAAAATAGTTTCATGCAGAGATGTCACTTCAAGATGTGGAAGGCTGTCGGTGAATGAATATGACTGTCCCCACAGATGTGTCCATTACTCTGTATTATGTGAGGAACGTGACGAGGGCACAGCCCCTCCCGATCCATAGCTGCGCCTTGCTCTTGACTATGAAAAAACACTGGCCCTTGAATTAAATTTTATCTTGACAGATTTGTTTTAGTCACCTTCAATGCCACCCTTCTTTATATTAGCCACAGAAAAAGATATAGCTGCTTTCAAAAGTCACAGTCAAGCTAATTGGCACATTAGTGTGCTTAATTAACCCTTCTAAATATTGAGGAAAGCATCTTAATGTTCAGAAAACCATTTGCAGTTTTGTTACAAATAAGTATTATTCTACTATGTGTGCTGGCTGGTTTGTAATTACTTTTGAGCTCTCTTTCATAAGTTATAAATATAGAAGCCTAATGAGTATTTTCAAAATACAGAGAAGAAATGTACACTGTCTCCTTCATGATCTGTGCGGACTGGTTCCAAGACCCTCGTGGACAGCAAAATCAAGTCCCTTGTTTCGATGGCATAGTATTGGCATATAACCTTATGTGCATCCTCCCATATACTTCAGATCACCTCTAGATGGCTTATAATATCTAGCCCAATGTAAATATTAGGTAGAGAGTTGATATACTGTATTGCTTAGGGAATAATATAAGAAAAAATCTGAACACATTCAGCACAGATGTTTATTGTTCAAATATTTTCTAGCCTTAATTGAATATATCTGTGGCTGAATATTTTAAGCATTTCAAATATTTAAAACTTTTAAATATAAGTGCGTAAACCACAGACCCTAAATACTGGCTATAATATAAATGTTTACACATACACACACACACACACACATAAAACCACAATCCCTTTGGAGATAAGCATAGCAGGCAGAGCACACTCCTTTATAAGGAAATAAAATTTAATGTGAAAGGAAAACACAAAGAATCTTGGAGAATGTCTGGGTGGGATATAAGACCTGAGCTACTGTGTGAATTTACAAAGAGAAGAAGAAAGTCTTTCTCAATGAAGTAAAATAATTAGGGAGGGAGGGAGGGAGGGAGGGAGGGAACGACAGGTGTCTATTGATGCTGACGGCTTAGATACGTTGATTAGATAACCCCACTGAAGTTGAGTGGAGGAGAAGCTGTACTGTACGAACGCTGGGGCAATTTTGAGAACTGAAAGAGCAGATGTGATCTCAAGGAGAACCAACACAAGTGGACTTAGAGGGTTAGAGAACCTGCTCTGGTGGCAGCCTTCTTCAAGGGGCCCCATGTTTCTCGTCCTTGGGATTGTGTCAAGTTGTAGGTCTGCAGAAGAGTGGATCTCAGTGACTCAGCCTGACCCAGGTTTAAAGGCACCTGGATTAACAGCTATAGCTAAGCTGAGGATCCAGGGTGGGGTGGAGGGTGAAAACACAAACACAGTGCATCCTTGTATATTAGAAGCATCTTGAAGAGCCAGCAATGCATTGGAGAAGCCCACAGAGTTTCTGCCCTCAGGAAGCTCACAGATTCTACCATATAGCAAAGCTGCCTGCCTCTTGGTTACTGTCTATTCCACTAACCCAAGAAACAAGGTCCTGGAGCTCCTAGTAGAAGCTACAAATATTAGGAAACTGTAGACTCATTTCTTCAGGAACTTCAGGCAAAGTCCTAAGCCGGTTCCCTCAAATGATACACCAGCCTGTGAAGGCATGGGCTTTAAGGATGGGCTTGGAGGAAAAAAAGGAAGGGAAGGAGTACTGGAGTGAGGAAGAGAGGGAGGAAGGGAAGAAGACTGACCCTTAACAACTAAATATTAAACAATGTTCAATAACAAGTAGGATAATAGAAAATACAAACGGTCTACATCAATGAGAACTAATCAGCATAATTCTTAATCTAGTAGATGCTTATTTCTTAACTAAATCCACAAAACTTAGGCAATAGTGGCAGGTTCTAATTTAATTAATTTATGTTTAATTCAGACTTTAGAGCCAAGCAGCCTGAGTTCTAGTATGTCAACTCTGTGTGACTCTGAGCAAAAATCTTTAAGCTGAGTTTATGAATAGCACATCAAAAAAGCATTGCAGGGACTGAATATAATCGTTCAGCACTCACTTTGGAGATGCGTATGTTAAAACTGGAACGATGCTAGAAAGATTAACATGGCTCCAGCAAAAAGTAGTAGATGCCCAGTAAATGCCCAGGCCTTCTGTTCCGTGTATATTTAGGAACGTGGGTTCTTAATATTCGCATTGGTAATATTAGAAAGCTTACTTTGTTATAGTCTTAAAAAGTAAGTCTTGTAAATATAATAGACTGGGTAGACATTCCAGGTCTCTCATACATCATATTTTATTGAGACTGCTCACAAACAGCTGCTGCTGTCACCACCTGTGGCTGCATGCCGTGTGATATTTCTGAGTAGTAAGTGCATAGAACCTGTCTTGGTCCCACATACTGCACACACTGGGAAGGGTTCAGACAGCAATCTGCGTAATATGTTTCCCCAACCCATATGTCAAGATGTTTTGGTGTATGTTGAAGATGCGTCACATTTTTTTGAAAAAGCACCTTTTATCTACGTCAATGCCATCAGCATCCAAGTTGTTCGCCTTCAGTGTCCCTGCAGCCTAAGTCCAAACGCTGTGGCATTCCTTCAAGAGACACATAAAACCAAAGTGAGTCGTGAAACCAAAAGGACAAACAAAAAAATTTTAAAGAATAGGCAAATTGCATAGCATCATAATTAAAATTTCCTGTATATGGAAGGACACAAGTAAGGAAATGAGAACACTCACAAAGGTGGATAACACTTTGCTAATCGTGTATTGAAAAACACATCTAAAATATATAAAGGACGGTTATGACTCCATAGTAAAATGATAAATAACCCAATTTAAAAATGGTCAAGATATTTAAGTAGCTATTTCTCTAAAGAAGACATTTAAAAAGCCAATAAACGTGAAAAATATGCTCAGCATCTGGGAAATGCAAGCTCCAATCATGCTGAGATGGTTGCTTCTGCATACACAATAGCATGGCCCCCATCAAAAAGTCAGAGCCCAGTGTGAGAAGGATGTGGGAAACCCAGAGTTTTCATATGCTACTGATGAAAATAGAAAATGGTGCAGCTGTGTTGGAAAACAGTCTGACCGTTCATCAAAAGATCATACGTAAAGCTATCACAAGGCCAAGCAGCTCTACTACAAGATAATTATCTAAGAGGAGTGAGAACTAAATCCACTCCCCAAATTGTACATAAGTGTTCATAAAAGCATCATTCCTAACAGGCAAAGACTGAACACAATCCCAAATGTCCATCGACTAATCCTTACATTGAAATGTTAATCAGTAAAAGAATAAAATATCCATATGTGCAACACAGCTGAATATTGAAAATATTCTGCACAGCAGAAGTCAATTTCAAGACCATGTATTCTGTGATTTATGTGGAATGTTCAGAATAGGCAAATGCACGAGGGTTAGGATGGGGATGGGAGCTGATGCAGAAGAGGGGTGGGCTTCTGTCTGAGGTGATGAGAATGTTCTGAATCGATCGTGACAATGGCGGCATAAGAATACCCAAATCACCCCTGGAGTGAGCACACTGAGTGAGTGAACTGAGTGGTGTTTACATTATTTTTCTAAAAACTGTTAAAAAACAACACCACGGCACATGTGAAATGATTATAGAGAAGTTTCGCCATCTCTCCCCTGTGCAAATAAAACCATGCTCTAGAAAAAAATTTCAGAACCCAAAACTTCAATCCGGTATTAGAGGTTATACAGGAACAAAAACCTTCTTTTTTTCATAAATTAATTTGGACCTTGGGAACATTTTTCTGTAGCTTTATTTTCCAGTGAAGCAGTACTCCTGTCTTCTGGTTGTGGTGATGTGCATCAAAATGTGGAGAACAATTCCATTTCACATTGAATGTTACAACATTGTCTTCAGTTATCCAGAGCTAATTTTACCACCACAAAACATTCATGTTGATATTATATTACTTATGTGATCTTTCTCACTCTCTCTCCTTCTCTCTCTCTTATACACACAATACACACACACACACACACACCTTTGTATTCACACAAACCCTGAAGCATTAGGTTGTAACGTGGACTATTATGGAAAACTTGACTGCAGAAACAGAACAGGCCCTGGCCAGGCTGGTATGTGCAACTGCTTAGTTTGGGCTTCATAGACCCTAAAAACGATGTCTCAGATATCTCTGGATCTCTATAGCTCATTGAAACAAATCACAGAATCTGTGCATTAAAAAGCACTTTACACTCAGCTAAAACCTCCATAGACCTTCCAGTGTGAATTAAACCAGCCCAATCTCTCATTCCTATCTGAATCTGCTGTAGTCACAGAGATGCCGTGCAAAGGATAAAAGAGCCATTTTTCATGACCTTCCTCGTTTCTCTGAACAAAGACCAGTGTCAAAATCTTTGAAAAGCACATATTACAGTAAAGAACAAGATTCAAAAAACTGTTTGGAAGCATTCATGGCACAGAGAAATAATTTTCTCTCTCCCATCTCTAAATAAAAAACAACCTTATGATGTGTTAGATTGAAATGTTTAAATATTGAACCAGTGCCAAAAACTGATTTGTAAGCCTCAATAAATTTCATGAAATTTAAAAATGATATTATTATTCCATCTGACAGAGTGTCTTTCAGGACCTGGAGCTGTGTGGCCCAGATTAGGGCTTTCTAATGAAAAATAAACGTGCAGCACATTTGACTTACAGATACAGGGACATAGAGACCACTCAAAGGATGTATATTCAATGAGTTCTATTTGCAGTTGCTAGTTACTGGTATCAATTTTGCCTCCTACAAAGAGCAATGGGCCTTTTCCTTGAGAATCAGATGTTGATAGTTACAACATAAAGCTGTTTTCCAGAAAAGAAAGGGGAAAAACAAGAAGGCATGTATGCATACAGGCAAGTTAACGCATGCTCCTCTCACTCCACAGACATCCCTATGTGGTATTTAAGATGGCAACTGATTCTCTGTGAGATATTCATATACACACACATACACACACACACACACACACACACACAATATGAAGCTCACAAGTCGTTGTGGGTTGCAGATGCTCTAAGAGAAGCAATGTTAATTTCCTAGCAACAGTCATTTCTACAGTCTTGCTTCTATCCATAAATCCAGAGGCATTGGAGAAAGGGCCTGTTTCCTCCTTGTTTTTCTAGTTTTATGCTTCATCTCTTTACTATAAACACTTTGTGCAAATAGCATCTCTTCTGTAACTTCCTGGCATGCTACAAAGAGCTGGAGGAGAAGGAAAATGAAAGGAGAGAGATGGCTAGAGGGAGGAGTGGGATGGGACTCGTCCTTGTTCACTCTCAGCTGCTCTGAGCTCGGAGCAGGCACAAGATTGATGATACTCTCTGGGTGTACGGAAAGATCTCCTCCTTGTAAAAGGCTCCTCAGGAGGCCTGATAGACTTGTCATCTCTTAATAAACATCACTGATGTGTTGGGAGGAGAGAGCCAGGGCAGGAGAAGGGCATACCCAGTGAGCATTTCCCTCTTGATGATTTACTTGGTGCATGCTTCCCATGGTGCCACAGAGCTGGGGTCCTGATTCCCCACTTGGGAGTCCCCTGGAAGGTCTCAGTTCTCTACTGAGACACAGAAACATGTACCCTGGGGAATCAAGCTCATCCTTCCTTTAAAATCTTCCTAATTTACTAATTTCTCTTTGCATCTGCATTCAGAGACTCCTACAAGGCAAGGAGAAGCCTCTTAACAGATCTTTCTTCTTCCCAACATGAAGGTCTTTCCTTCCATCTCACTTAGTCAGTTCCCTGGGGCTTTTGTTCTCTAGGTTTTCAGAGAAGTGCAGACAGAACATCTCACCAGATTTCATAAACTTACCCTGTAGGCCAAGAAACCCCAAGAGATCCTGTGTCTTAGGCCCTACAAAAGTCTCCACATCCTATGTCTCTTCCCAGCTCATAAATCACTTGTGAGATCCAGTCCTCTGTACAGATTGAGAGATTCACTCACTGGTCTCTTCATGCTGCCCTTTACTCTGTGCAGTGCCCAGGGAGAATATTCACATTCCCTCCCCAGGAAGCTCATCTGCTTGCCCCTCCAGAGCCCATCTTGGGAGCTGGCACGAAACACACTAACAGCAGATGGTGACACTGAGTGACTGTGTGTACGGTTCAATTCCACATTCATCCTTTCTCTCCCCACCTTAAGATCAAACTTATTTTTGCCTTGTAAATAAACTTAAGAACATCCTACAGTCACTATTCACTAGTGAAATTCACTGGAATTTCTGCTGCCAATGAATAATCATCCTTCATCTATCTACAGCAGAACCTACCTGAAGTCCTCTGGGCAGCATGGAGGCATTTGTAGGAAATAATGTCTCTCCTGGTGTGTCACCAATGCATAAAATGAAAGTGATGGTAAAGATACTTGAAGACATCAAAAGCACAGCTATTTTTGGTAATAAACCAACCCCGTGGACACCTTGGGCAGAACAAAGGAGAGATTTAGCTATTGAAATAACAAAAACCCCAAAGACACAAATGGACCCCAGATTCAGGTCGTACTAGGACCCTGTGGCACAACCTCTTACTAACTGAAGCCAGGGCTTCCAGGCTCTGTTTTCCCATCAGGAAATCGCTCTTCTGATATTTTGAAGCCTTTTATGTGTAACGTGTGTGTAGCCAAAGAGTGGGCTTACATTTCATCTTGAAATAATTGTGATTAATAAATTACAATGGTGCTGCAGCTCAGGCTTCACTCCCAGGGGAAACGCATGATGTTTATATTCCAACAAGTCATCCGCTGCCTGAACTCAGGCATGCAGGCCCCAAGGAGGTCCACAGAATGTGTGGACTAGGAATGAGAAGTGGGAAAGGGGATGGAGTTTGCCCCGCACACTCTCCTGGGATCCTCTTTTATTCTCTGTGGCAACTCAAAGACACACATCTCTCTCTCTCTCTCTCTCTCTCTCTCTCTCTCTCTCTCTCTCTGTCTCTCTCTCTCTCTCTCCTCAATTTTTTTTGATTCTTTGAGAAATTTGTACACTGTATTCTCATCATAGTCAGACTCCTTCCCTCATCCTACTACCCCCTTCATGGCCTCTACTATTATTTTTCTTCTTTATAAATCCTATCAAATCTGTGTTTCCCAAGTGCTCTTGGGTGTGAGTACACCCCTTGAGTGTGTCAACCTACCAGGTAACACACCCTTAAAAAAACAAAAAGATTCTCCCTGACCCAGCAGCTATCAATTTTCAGTTGTTACTGGGCTAGAACTGGGGCTTCTTGCCCACTTCCCTCATCCATGATGGAATTTTGTCTGGCTTGGGTTTGCACAGCTCTTATGCACCTTTCACAGGCATTGTGGATTCTTATGTGCAAAAACCCCTGTGGTGTCCAAACAACACAGTTGCTTTGATTCATCCACTATCTCTAGATCTTACAATTTTTCTACCCACTCTTCCACAATGATCCATGACCTTTGGGAGGAGAGGATGTGATATAGGTGTTCCAGTTTCGGGTCTGTGAGTTAATTACCATCTGTTGCAAGAAAAAGCTTCTCTGGTGAGTGTTGAGAGATGCACTAATCTGTCTCTTTTTCATTCCCCTACATAGCTCAACCTCAGACCCCACACCAGTAAAGAATGCCACAGACAACAAGGTTCCCACCTTAGCCTTCTACCATTGAAAGCAAGAGGATTGTGGGGGATCTGCAGAGAATCTATGGGAAGCTCTTCAGAAGGATTTGCGGGAGAAGGGGGGGATCTGCAACAAGCCTCCAGCAGCCATTCTCTCTGCAGATGCTTTGCAGACTCACTTACTGGGAAAGCTAGAAAATAGCTATCTTCAGATGGTGTGGATGAAGTTGGCTGCCTAGTTCTCAGAACTAGATCCTTCATTCCTTCATTCCCTAGATGAGCCTTTGTTTGTTTCTTGTTTGTTCCTTCCTCCTTCCTTCACTTTTTAAAAAAATATTTTCAGAAATGTCATTTGTCTTTGTAGAAATACTGAAATTCACCATGTCCCAATCCTTAATTCAAACTAAGCACACAGCAGCCCAGCAGGAAGCCTGGCTCCTGGGTGACGCTGGCTTTGCAGGCTTTGTGACTTTAAACTGTTTAGTTTCAGGTGTTTTACTACTTACCTACTCCACACATCCCTGTCTCCTGGTTTGTGAAGTAACAATCAGCCACGGGTAATGTCTTATAGTAATCACTCGATAAATCATAGCTGAGATTATCATCATAGCTCATATTATTAACGTCGTCTTTAGTATTACCAGGAACAACTGAAATCTCTATTCATTGAATGTGTCCTGTGAGGTCAAAGATGAGTGACAGCAAAGCATCTAACTTGAATGTGCTTCATCACCTGTCAAGCTAATCACAAAAATATTTGCAGAAACAAGCAATGCCCTGACCACATCAGTGGGGGGCAAGGATGAGGGTGCATGAGCTTAATTATAAGAACAGAAGGACACTGTCGGGCTTTGTCTCACCATCTTTAAACTTAAACTTCATGCAGTTCTTTTCCAGGTATATCTTTGTGTTCCTGACTGGTGTTTCAGAGATCACAAAACAGTTTTCTTCATAGTTAGAGACATTCTGCAGGCTGAAATGATCATCGGTAAAGCACTTGCCTTGCAAGAACTAGGATTGAGCTGCAAAGATGACTCAGTGGGTAAGAGTGCTTGCTGCACAGGCATGAGGATCCCGATTCAAATCCCCAGAAGCCATGTAAAAAGCTGCACATGCCACTAATCCCATGGCTAGAGGATATTGGGCACAGACAGGAGGATCACCCAAGCTTGCTGCTGTCTGCCAGCCTAGCTCAGGTTCAATAAGAGACCCTGTCTTGAGCAGAATTAAGTCAGAAAATGGCAGAACAGGAAAACTGACATCGTCCTTTGTGTTTTGTGCATGCTCATATGTGACCATCTGCATGCAAGTGTGCATGTACCACACACACTCCACACTCACACACACCACACACATACATCACATTCATGCACATATACCACAGACCTACACATACATACATGCATAAAAATAAACATAAATAGAATTAATATCTAAGTTTGATCCCCAGAACACATATTAAAAAATCTGGGTCTGGTGACACATGCTTGACATCCCAAGCACTAGAGAGGCAAAGGATCCCTGAATCTCACTGGTTTGCTAGCCTAACTTACTGAGCAAGTTCTGGGCTAGTGCAAGACCTTGTCTCTAAAAAGAAAAGGAAGACAGCTCCTGAAGAATGACACCGAGGTTATCTTCTACCTCCCACATATAGGCAAAGGCACACAATACAGAGATAAAGACAGGTAAAGATAGAGACAGACAGATAGACAGACAGGCGGAGAGATTTCCCCGCCCATATGTGTGTGGTTCTAGTTCCTCCAGTGTGGACATGGCTTCACTGACATCCTCAATAGAATGACAAACTCATGTGTCCTCAGGTAGCTTCATACACAGGGTCTTCTGGAGGAGAGCTAGGGGCCAGCACTGCATGGTAAAAATGCTGTCTCTATCCTCTAAGCCAGCTTGCCATGCCTGCTTGAACATCCTCTGCTGCTGCCATTTGTATTGTACCTGTCACCTCATATTTCACATACATTTATATGTCTGTGTTGGACCCTAGAAGGTTTTATGACAACACCCCTTCCCATAAAGTCACTGATTCCAGAAGTTACTGATAAACCTAAAGACATCAAAACGCTGCCAGACCCAGGAGGCCTCCCCGGGGTAAACCTTCCTTCAGCTGCTTCTCTGCTTTGGCCATGCTCTGCCTGGTAAATGGAGGAGTGGGTCCTCATCCCGATACATCCATCCCACATTCCTGCATGCTCTAACCAGAGTTCCAAGGGGAACAGGTAAGTTCAGTTACAGCTTCTGTTTGAGGCTACAAAATAGAGCAGACTCGTGGTTCAACAGGCCTCCCCGGGGTAAACCTTCCTTCAGCTGCTTCTCTGCTTTGGCCATGCTCTGCCTGGTAAATGGAGGAGTGGGTCCTCATCCCGATACATCCATCCCACATTCCTGCATGCTCTAACCAGAGTTCCAAGGGGAACAGGTAAGTTCAGTTACAGCTTCTGTTTGAGGCTACAAAATAGAGCAGACTCGTGGTTCAACATATTGGAGATGTCTTAGTGAAACAGCCTTTTATTTTCACTTTGTCTTTATTGCTGCTCTCTTTCCCAAGCAAGTCTTCTGAGTGGTGCTAGGGAAACGATGGGGGACAGTCTGTTACTTTCACACTAGTACAAGTGGCTGGGCATCATAGTTGTATTTTAACTCCTCCTTATTCTGGGAGAAAAACACTGGATTCTTAGAGCGGTCTATCAGGCAAAAATATAATGGTTGTAAGCCATAGGCATCCCTCACTGCAGCTTAGCTAAATGAAGCATTCTTCTGTTCCACATCACAGCATGGAGAGCAGACGTTTTAAGGAGAGTGGCCCTCCCATCTTCCTGCTCTGCCATCCTGGCTGTATGCACTCATCTTGATGGTCTCGGGGTGGCAGCGGCACCTTCAAACATCCTGTCTGCCTTCCAGACAGAAAGAGAGAGAAAAGACCCAAAGGTGAAAGGCTCTGGAGTTGCCTTCGTCCTTTCTAAAACCTTTCCTGTAACTTCCACTTCCGCTTCACTGAACAAGGCCCAGTCACATGTGCATCTTGGTTTCTAACGAAGTCTGAGGAAGATGAATCTTTTTTTTTTTTTCCAACAGGATCACTAGAATC
>NW_008351346.1:588636-615811 GCF_000622305.1 Nannospalax galili | reverse complement strand
CAGCCCCCCCCCCCCCCCCGCCTGCGCTAACATATGAGGGCTTGAGGTATGCCTGCCCTGTCTTAATTCAGATTTGAATAAGAGCTGCAAGAGATCCAGCTACAGCACTTGACTTCTGTCCTGGAGGTTAAGGGACAGAGAACCTGCCCTGGCAAAGACTTAACACAGGGACTTCTGCTTAGCCCTGGCTTCAGGGTAGAACAAAGGAGCTGGCTGTGTTCGAAGTATGATGCAACTTCTCCAAAGGCCAGGGAGAAGGGTAGTTGTAGGGGCTTCATTGGTTTTGTTTTAGTTTTTAGAATTTAAGTATAGGCCCACATTGAAGCAAAACATACTGAGCTTGTTTTGAAAATGATTGCAAGTGTGAAGGCTAAAGACTAATCCCAAACTAAAGCTTTTCTTAATTTCTGTAGGCCTTGAGTGGCTGTGAAGAGGATGGCTGGCCTCTTGGTTGGAGTGGGGCAGTTCCATGTGTTTTCTTTTATCCAACCAACAGCATTAGTAGCTCTGCCTTCTACTCTCAAATGTATTTCAGGTTAGATGATCAATTATGTGGTCACTTGGTGATCAGAGATTCTTAATGATACATAGACCTGGTTTACAAACTGCTGTTTCCCAAGATTCTAATCTATGAGGACCCTAAAATCCCACTAGAAGTTTCCACCAAACTGCTTGTGAGCAAAAGTATACAGATAGTTAATAGGATTACTTTGAAGTGCTGATTGGTATATGCAGAGGTCAAAGGGGGTAACAACAGATGATGGCTAAATTGCTTTCTCAGAAGCATAATTCCAGGTACCTGGAAGGCTGTTCATCTTACCAACAGATAATGAGTTTGAAGAGATCAAAGAACAGGAAAGAGACGGAGTCCAGCCAGCAATCTTTTGATTTTGTATGGTCTAGAGTTTGTTGCTCCTCAAACACTGAACAAATCTGAATGGGGTACGTCAGCAAGGGGCTATCAAATGGCATGCTTGTCATGGAGTCTGTGCTGGATAGCTTTAGTTGTCCACTTGACATACTTGGATAGAGGGAATCTCCACTGAGGAATTCTCTCCATTGGACTGGCCTGTGACTGTGTCTGTGGGGCATTTTCTTGGTTGTTAAGTGATGAGGGAGGGCCCAGCTCACTGTGAGTGGTGCCACCCCTGCACAGGTGGACTTGTGTTGTATAAGAAAGCGGGCTAAACACAGGCCAGAGGAGCAAGCCAGTAAGCCACTATGCTCCATGGTCTGTGCTCCAGGTTCCTGCCCTGAGTTCCTGCCTTGGGTTCCCTTGATGACAAACTGTGCTTGAAAGCCAAATAAACCCTTTCCTCCCCAAGTTGGTTTTGATCAGTGTTTTTATCACAGCAGTAGAAAGAAACTAGAAGAGTCTCATCTGTCTTAGATGAGCCTTGCCAATGCATCATACATTCAGCAATTAAAATAATCAGTTGTTTTTCTTCACTGTAACACTGTTTGGGGACTAATGGGAGCTAGATCTACACAGGGGGAAACGTCCTATATGTGAAAATCACCACTGCAGTAAGACAAAAAGGCTGTTTTTTTTAAAAAAATACTTTTGGATGATTTCCCTTACTACTTTTGGCATCTCTCAGAGAACATGAAAAAAATAAATAAATAACATAAGAAAGAAAAAAGTTAAATCCAAACTCGATGGGGATAAAAATTTCTTGAAGACATTGTAAGTACTGGACAAATGCAATGCCATATTTGCTTCAAACTTACTTGATGCATCTAGTCGATAAAATTTTTGAGCCAAGTTTGGAGGTGGACACCTTATAATCCCAGCATTCACGCAGCTGAGGCAGGAGAATCATGAGTTCAAGGCCAGCCTAGACAATACAGTGAGACTCTGTATTCCCTTTTAAGTTTTAAATAGTCCTCTAGAATTGTGATAGTTCATTAGTTGCCTTTTGGACATAGTCATTCATGCAATTTCTAATTTGTCTATCTTGTACCCGCTCATATCTCTCCTTGTCCATGAAGTACCATGAATGAGCCTGTTACACGCCTTGCTGAAATCCAGCTACATCTACCTCATTTCCCTAATATAGTCATCTAATAATACTTTCAAAGTAATAAATGGGGCTGGTATGGCATGACTTGTTCTTTGTGAACCCAGCACCACCTAAATCCTTAGTCATTCCTGCTGTCAGTTCAGTATTTCTTCAGCCTCTATATTGAATATCTTGCTAAGACCAAGAAGAGCTTTCTCAGAATTTATGAAATTCAGTGTCTTCTTTTTTTCTTCTTTTTGGAAATCAAAATAGCATTTGCCCATTTAGACTCCTTGCGCTTTTCTGATTTGCCACAATTCTGCAAAGATCACACATTTCAACAAAAGTTGCTAGATATTAAAAGCTTGCTAGATGTCAGTCAGTAAGATGAGAGCTTTTCATACATTATCTTCCTTATACAAAGGAGATGTATGAACATCCAATGCTATTTTTTTGCTGCTGTAAATGAAGGTTAGAGAATTTTTCTGTTTCCTTTTCGGTGTCCCCAAGCTCCTCTCCACGCCACACTGCCATCCTAAGGATCATCATTCAAGTCCATGTTTTCACTGTCTTGGGTGAAGCCACTGCTTTTCTCAAGACCCTCTAAGGATCCCAGGGATCTTTATGGAACCTGTCATCACTTGCCATGAAGAGCAGCTTTTCTGAGCTTTCTCAAGTTGCTTCTCCAGGCCAGTGCATTATCACCACACATCTGCACACCACGGTTTGATCAGCTCCCCAAACAGAGCTGACACTAGGCTATAGCCCGGGGACATTAACAAACCCGGACCCAGTGCTTGAAGACTGCACAACACAAACCCCTTGGTTCACTTCCTGTTCTGATGGCTTCACACACTCCAATGAGTTCAGAAGAACATGAGGTAAAGAGAAAGGACCAATAATAGTCAAGGGCCTGGGACTGGGGACAGGATTCCAAAGCAGCATAGTACCTCCATGTCCTCCACTTTACTTACTGTGTATACCAGAGCTCTTACTGAGGATGGAAGGTGAGATGAGATTGATACAAGATGCAAAAGATGAGCGCTGCATGCTCTAATGGGGAGGTATCAAGCCACAAGTCATTTGAATATTGATTTCATAGACGATTCCGTTTCTTAAAAAACACCTTTTTAGTGGTTTTACTTGCTTATGTTTAATCTAGATGTCTCCAATGGAGTAAACTGCTATTCCTTTTTGGTAATTTTAATTTCTAAAACCAAGCAAACGTTGTTCGGAGCCACATCTGACAATTAAGGTGAGTAATGTGCTTCTAGGTCAAAAACTAGACATGACAATCTTGCAATGATACTGATGTTTCTTTAAAGAGCTGTTAAAGATATCCCCAAAGAGGAATTTGCAATACAAAGACGTTTGAGCATTTGCAGTGTGAGGGCTGTGAAACTTGACACTTGACAAGGAAACAAGGGATTGTGGTTAAAACGTAGCCTTTGTCAGTTACCCCTTAAACTGAAGCTACACTCTGCTTCTCTGGAGAGTGTTGGGGATTTTTTTGAAGCGAGATAATTTTTCATTTCATATTCTTCTGTTGTAATAAATGAATATTACTTGTTTGGAAAGAGTTGTGAGGGTTATCATGCTAACTTAGTGGTCCATGCTTTCTGCTCTAGTAAAGCTTCTACTTTTTCTATTCTTGAAAGTCCTTGAAACCTGGCTTCCAATCTCAAGGAGGGTATTTGAAAATGAGTGAAAAGTGATTATACCACTGTGAAGTGTGGTAATCCTCAGTTTGCTACCTCCAAGTTTTAACGTACATGGGAGCAAGGAAGTCATTTTTGAGAACTCGGGAAACAAAGATGTCACATGAATTGTACGTAAGTGTCTGAAATTCAAACATTGATTAGTGGTGGCTCTCCCTGTTGTGATAAACCTAATAAAATGGAGCCTTGTTAGGTACTGCACTGCCTCCACTAGTAGAAAGTTCCAGATTGAGCTAGAATAGTAACAGAACCCTGAAAAAATCATGCAAATATTTACTGAGCTAAAAAAAATTTTGTAGAGTGCTCCTCCTCCTCTTCTTCCTCCTCCTTCTCTTCCTCCTCCTCCTCTTCCTCCTCCTCCTCTCCCTCCCCTTCTTCCCCTTCTTTTCTCCTTCTCCTTCCTCCTCTTCTCCTCTTCTTCCTCCTTCTCTTCCCTTCTTTCTCCTTCTTCTTCTCTCACCCCTCCATCCTGAGCACTGAACCCAAAGTTATGCATATACTGGGAAAGTATTCCATCACACAGAGTATATTTTCATGTAAACACACACATGCTCATACATAGATGCACATATCACACAGACAAAGGGAAAGTGAAAGCTAGAAGTCTTAGCTTGAAATAATAGATTAATAATAATAGGAAGAAGGAAAAGAGGAGGAGGAGGAGGAGAAAGAGGAGGAGGAGGAGAAAGAGGAGGAGGAGGAGGAAGAGGAGGAGGAGGAGGAAGAGGAAGGAGAAGTCTATTGAGTCATTGTTTCTCTGGGTAATGGCCTTGAGTAGAGAAAGTCTTTCAGCAACTAGATATACCCATTAAAGTGAATTTAAGTGATAGCAGCAATATTGATGAAACTACCAAACACTGTAGGGAATGCTGTATCTGTATTGCCATATTTACTTCAGTTTAGAATAAAATTTGTACCACAAGATGCACATTCAGGAATGAATTTTATGGCTATAAATATCAATTATATAAATGTCTCAATCGCCAAGTAAAAAACATTAAATTCAAAAGAGCATACAAGCAGTTTGTATTTCTTGGCATGTCTTCTGGCATTAGAGAATGGACCAGTTTCTGACCATTCTTAGATGCTGGAGGGAGAGAGAGAGGCGGTGAAGGCAAGGAGGCAGAGCATTCTTCCAAAGGAAATCATTTATAGCTGGATTGCTGGTGATTTTACAAAAGGGAAGGGTTCTGCAGCAAGGGCAGCCGTGTTTCTCCTTCAGGCAGAGTTATGGGGTCAGTCTGCATGCCATAAAGCTCTGAGCTTTGTGAAAGGCACTATATGGGCCTCGATAAACAACAATGATCAGGTTAACCTCTTGCTTCTGAGATGCTCCTGCCGGCCAGTTAGCAGCACACCTGACGGTGAACACGGACACAGGTATCCCCACAGACCCTGTCCTTTGCAGAGCAGTTGTATGGCGACAAAATGACAGAAATTGATCTCAAGATCTAAGTTCCTGATGAGTGTGGGTGTGAGAGCTGGGTGTGAAGGTGTTTTACATTGCCACCATCCCCTTTCAGCCAAACAAAGAGAAAGCACTCCTCCGCAGAGCTCTTATCTTGTTTAAAGTCCCTCTGATGGGCTCTTGCTCTCCGTAGTAATATAACAAAGTGGTGGCATAATATATGAGGGCAGCGGGCCGGGAGTTGAACATACCTGTATTTGCAGTCATAATGAGAGCTTAGAGGTAACAAGGGGGGTGATTTGGATAATAATTAATAACCGGAGTTGCAAACACAACTGGAATCGCATGCAAATTCTATGACCCTGCGGTGGCACCTCTCGAAGAAGAAGAAGGTGCTTTATTGCCTCTGTCAGGGACTCCGTTCTCAGCTGCGATTCCTCACAGCCTTGGTGGTTTGCATACTGCAGCTAAACATTAGGCGGTAATGAATGACAGCCCGGCTACTCTGCGCACTGCAGCTAGAAGCTGCCATAATTGGCTCCCCCATCGCTACCCCCTCCTCTTTTGCAAAGAAGAGCAGACACTGAGCAGACACTGTCACACAATGTGAAAGCCTAGGGACTCAGCACGCTCTGTGTGCACAGAGGGAGTTGTGTCTACCCTGTGTTTCCTGGCCTCCCAAAGATAGAAACACTGAGGCCCTCCCTTCACACTCTGGGCATTGTGTGACTCTGAGGAGGGAACACTAGAACTAGCATTCTGGATATTTGAAGCTACATTCTGGGCTACCTCATTGTATTATGGCTGTGGAACGAGAAGATCTACATGAACATGAACAAGTGGAGCAGAGGAAGCAAGCAAATGCTGCTTTTTCCCTCTAAGTTCTACCTAGGGTTTTTGTTCTGTTGTTTTTGATGTCACAGAGTGCCAAAGTTTTTGCTCTAAATTGACTTTCCCACTAAATATATAACCCTAATTGGTCCTGGACATGGGACACTGACTCTAAATTGGGAGTAGCAACAGTGTTAGCCATGATGACTGAATGTAAGACTTGGAAAGCTTCAAGCTAAGCATATCAGCTGTTTGTTGTGTTACTGGGGAAAAAAGTATACAGAAGTAACTTAAGGAATGATTTGTTTTGGCTCACAGTTCAAGGATAGAGTATATTATGACAGGAAGTCATGGTGGCAGGAGCGTGAAGCAGCTTACATCCCTAGTCAGGAAGCAGAGGGTAATAAATGGTCTTTCACTTTTTCATTAAGCCAAGAAGTTAAGGTGAGTCTTCCCATCTCAATTAACCTAATCTATAAAACCTCTCACAGATATATCCAGAAATTTTTCTCCAAGGTGATTCTAGAGCCCATCAAGTTCTTAATCAATATAAAGCATAGTACCATATGAATAAAAAACTTCTTCTATCTTCCACTCCATGCCCTTGTGGAAAACCTTTTTTATGTTGTAAGAAGACCAGCTTCATGCATATTAGATTCCTTACTAAGGTAATAGCCTTTCTAGACTAAATGCTTGCATTTTATGACAAACTATATTTTATAGTCTAATTCAGATACAGGCCTAGTGACTAGAAGAACACTAGAAATTCAGGAACAAGCTTGCTAATGAATGGTAAATATTATTCTGATGTAATTTCTAATGTTGAAACTAAGTAAATGCCTAGGAAGCAAGTATTTGGCACTTAGAGATCTAACACTTGTCTCTGGGAGAAAATTTTGGTCTTTCATTGTAAGTACTAGAAATTTTGTGAGATTATTATTTAATATTCCCTTGTTCCATGTTATGTGGGATGATTCTTTCTCTTTCTAATTCATGAATATAGTGACTGATTTAAAAACAAATGAACTTACATCAATAAATGGCTATATAGAGTTATTTTTAGTAGCCCAGTCATTGTGCGAAAAGGTTCATGAGACTCCTGAGTTCACAAAGAAAGCATCAAAAACTACTATGACGAAGATTAAAAGATAATTTTAATTCAGTTAGAGTAGTCATGAAGATTAGGTAGCCAGGTTGTGATGAGCAGGGAATGGCTGTGTCACAGAGCTGGAGAAGGAGCTAAGGTTGTGATCATTCGATTTTGCAGTAGAGACTGGAAGTAGCCTGTCTAAAGCCCATTCTCTTCTTCACTCTTACTGCAGAAGTCGCCCTTTCTTGGAAGCTAGAAATGTACTCAAGTAAAATATTATCTCTCTTAGTCCTCTCTAACTATAGATGTGGGCAAGCGATTAGGTTTGTCCAAGGAGTTATGCATGGAAATATTTGAGTGAGACCTTCCAGACAAGTTCTTTCAAAGCAGGGCAAAGTACCATCTGGACCCCCCACTATACTTTTTCTTTCTTTTATCCTCACATGAAAAATAAATATGATACTCCGAGGTTAACGAGCCCTGTATGGTCGTGGGACAACACTGAGGATCGAAGCCAAGGCTAAGAACAGAAGTGAAGGAACTAGACACCCTTAGACTAGTGGAGTCACCAAAGCAGCTGTCAACATGCCTTCAGAGTGCTTTTACATAAAATAATAAGCCTTAATTTGTTTAAATGTCTTTGTCAAATCTTTATTTTAACAGATGAACACTCTTTCTCAGGCACACCAAAATTAAGGCTTTCATTTTAACACTAAAACATGATGAAAAGTCATTGAATGACTTTTAGGTGCATGAATAGCACAACTCAATATACGTTTTTAAAAAGCAGATTGCCTGCTATGTGAACAGTGAATTGAAGGAGGGAAAGAACAAGACAAAGAAGCCAATTAGAAATATATTGCTTCAATTTAAAAGAGAAATAAATATCACTTGTAGTTGGGTGGTGCCAATAGAAACCGTGAAATGAAGGCAAATTGGAAAGATTTTTGAAGGGTAAAAATACAGGGCATGATGAAGGATTTACTGTCAAGTGAGAAAAAAAGGGGGTTTTAACAAGAACCCTGTCCTGTTGCTGTAAATTATACATGTGGCTAAAATGGTCTTAGTTGAGAATATAGAAAAAGAAAGGAAAACAGAAGAATAAAGTTTGAACCATGCAAAGTCAAACGTTTAACGGTAGAGGAGAAATAGCTAAACACAAGCAACGAGCTGGAGACACCTGGGAGTAAGGAAGAAAAAGGAGAGTGTGGTGTTCCAGAACTCAAGAGAGAAGAGGCATGTTTCAGGAATGAGAGAAGGTTCAAGGTCCAGAACTGTTAAGGACTCACACAGAAGAGATTAGAGAAAGTGCTAGCTCAACATGGGAACATACTGGCCACATGGTGCTACACAGCTATTTGATGAAGAAGATAGAAACACTCTAAGGGGACTGAAGAGGAAATGCAAACTAGTTGTGACCAACGTCTGCACTGTAAGGATAAGGAGAACGTTTTGGGGGCACAGCTTGGTGGTAGAACACTTGCTTAATATGCACAAGATCCTGGCTTTGAACTCGGCACCACAAGGAAGAAACCAGCAAAGGAAACAGCAGCAACAACAACAACAAAGAATGAACAAAACACACACACACACACACACACACACACACACACAGACGGATCTTAAAGTTATTGAAGATGTGTCAAATATAAAGCAGGTCACTGAAGAGGTAAGGGCAGATTTTAAACAGCAATGTATTTTTGAAACAGCAGGAAAAAAATCAGTTTGAAGCAATTCAATTTCAGTCTGTACAGAAGTAACAGATTTTTCAAAAGGAAGATGAGCAATTAGGGGGATGGACAAGTTCAGGAGTGAAAACTTTAAATAAGTGAGAAAGGGGTTTATCTACCCAGAAGAGTTACTACCTGGTACTTGTTAATGGTAGATTCCTGCTCTACCACAGAGGATTAGAAACTCCAGAAATCGTCAATTCTTCCAGAAGTCTTGAGTTTTAGGAGGAAGTATTTTAAGGGGAGGATATAGTCATGTATCCCCTTGAGCTGTCAGAAAATATATTAGTTCAAGTCTACATAGGCCATAGTTGAAGCCTAGGAAAAGAGAGAGATGGCCAAGTCTGGCTTCAGTTTGTTCAAAGAGAGAATCTTTATCAGATGCCACAAGATGCTGACAGACTAATGATGGGCCCAAGATCCAAAAGAAAGAGTTGAGCATGGCGTAGGAGCAATTTTCCTCTTAGCAGTACCTCCCATTCTCAGAGAATAGGAAGGCAAGTCCAGGGCTAGACACCGAGGACCACAGAATAGAACTGACAGTGATTTGGAATTTAGCACAACATAGACAAATATCAAACTACCTTAATTATTTTTTACTTTTAAAATTTTATTTTCTAAAGTTTTCATACATGTATAGATTACATGTTGAGCGTATCTCGTTTTATAAGGTTTTCATATGTATATAGATTAGATGTTGATAATTGCCCCCCTTGTCCCCTTTCCTTTGTCTCCCCTCCCCCTCCCCATTAGTCTCTTCTGTCACTCTGACAATTTCACGTCTTCTTTCAGTTCTTGTTTACATTCATGATTTGTATATATTAGGAAGAATTTAAGAATCACAAACGAAACTCTGACATTTTGGGAGGTCACTAGAAGATTTTGAGGAAAAATTATACCCTCTAAAAAGAAAAATATCATCCCAGGCTCAAGTTATTTCTACAGATTTTTTAGCAAGTAATAGCTGCCTGGCTTTAACTGAAATATACCTGAGTCCACTTGATGAAAAACAAAAGATATCAAAAAACACAGAAGAAAATACCAGTTACATACTGAGAAGGACATTTACAGCCAAGAAAGAAATGTCTAAATTTGTACTTGACTAATAATCTGCCCCCAATACAATTTTGAAACAATTTTAAAACATTAACAGAATTGAAGGATGAATACAAAATCCTCAGTTGTTATTCAAAATGTCATATGCTTTTCTTAAATGATAAAACTAGCAAGCAATAACAAACCAGAAGGATACGGAGGAAATTTGGACACTATGATTAATAAACTTTTTAGAACTATTTTTGATTAGCTCACAAAGTCATAGGTTTCCATGAGGTTTTCATGCCTATTCGTTTTGGTTGACCCCTCCCCTTTTCTCCCCTCCTCTGCCTGCCCTCTCTCCCCTCTCAGTATTCCCCCTTCTACTTTTCCATAATATCTTCCCACTCCCTTCATTAAAACCTCCCCATCACAGGGGCCTCTTTCTAGTTTCTTGGCCTTTACCCACTTCCACCTGAAATATACATCATATATATATACATATACATATACATATACATATACATATACATATGCATATACATATTTAAGGAGCCAGAATCCTTATATGAGAGAGAACAACGCAATGTTTGGGTTTCTGAGCCTGGGCTACCTTGCTTATAATAATGTTTTTGAGTTTCATCCATTTTACTGCAAATTTCATAATTTCATTACTGATGAGTATAATTCCATTTATATATGAATGTCATAATTAATCAACTTTTTAATTGACATATAGGCAACACTGGGCATATAAATGAAGAATACCTTTTTTTTCAATTGCACAAAAGTATTTCCCAAATCAGAAAGTCATCATCGGCAAACTCCAAAACATACAAATCATGCAAAAATTTTGGTTTTTTGAATAATGTCTAAAACTAGAAATCCATAGTAAAAGATAATGAAACCTTGCTTGTTTTAGGTAAGATGTAAGTCAAAAAAGAAACCTCGGTGGAACTTGAAGACTTTGTGAATCTGAATGGCAAAGAAAATGCAATATGTTCAAACAATAGGGGCCACCCAGACAACTGTGTGTAAAGTCACTTTCCACCAAGCTGTTAGCCTGAGCTCAACCCCCGAACCCACATAGTAGAAGGGGAAACCCAGTTCCTGAGGTTATCCTCTGACCTCCACATTCATGCCATGGCACATGTGCACACACACACACAACAATAAATGGTATCATAATAAAAAAAAAGTTTTAAAAAGAATTGTAGGTTTGGACATGGGACGATTTGATGAAATATTGTTAACTGGAAGCAATACACACAGTCATATTCAATGCCTTTCAGCAAAGACCTCTAAATGTGAGTACATCTACCTACTGAAATTGAAAGGAACATAGAGAACAAAATCAGTCCTGAGAGCAAAGATTTTATACGTTTGTGTAATCAGTTTGTTTATTAGTATGTATTACTTTATCATCATTGTTTTGGAATGTGGGTTTTTTATCATTTCTGTAAGTGGTCGGTGGATAGGGGAGGATACAGATACTATACTAGCAACTCTAGAGAGCTCTGGGTCTAAAGTGGAGCAGAGAAGTCCCACTGCAGCTGGAATCCAGTGATAGTAAGTCAAGTGGGTGGTCTCTCCTTTGGGAAACTGAATAATATCAATATATGTTACACTTTCTCTATCATCAGTGTCACTCAGTAGACCCTTGGGTTGATTCCATACCTTGACTGTTGTGAATAATGCTTTAATAACACAAAGGGGCAGATCTTTCTTGGATGTTCTAATTTCAATTCTGTGGATATATTCCCAGAAATAGATTGCTAAGTAGTTTTTTTTTGACTGTTTTTGTTTTTGTTTTTGCTACTGAGTTACTTGATTTCTTATGTACTTGGGGGATTCATTCTTTGCAAAATATATTACCTGCACATGTTTTCTCCCATTTGTAGCCTGAAAAATACTTATTCCTCTGGTAGATGTAAGCCAGCCAGGGACAGAGCCCTCTGCAGGGAGGTAGCTGGGGAGAGTTAGCTGCAGAAAGTGAGCATTGGCACCATCTTGGAAGTGGGGAACAGGAGTGGGCAAGCTAGCCTGTGATGGACCCTATGGGGTGCCAGGGACCTCACAAGGACCCTATGGACCCCTCACAGAACTCTATGGGGCAAGTGGACATACAGGGAAGCAAGATGAAGCTGACCGTGGGAGAAAGAGATCCAAAATGGCAGGCTGCTGAGCTGCAGAATGGTTCTGGGCACAGAGTGTTCATTTCTTTGTAAGTAAACTATGCAAAATTCAGATAAAGATGTGTTGTGTCAGTTTATCTACCCACGTCAGGAGCACAAGACCCTGAAGAGAGTGAGGATTGGTCAAAGAGAGAGCGGAAAGGAGAAAATTTAGTGAGACAAAATTGGCATACTCAGCAGCATAAATGAAGCACACGATTCCAGGAAGAACTTGGGGATGTGGGCCTGGGAAAGTGGTGCCATACCAGGGGTGGTGTCCAGTCATCTGGGTTCAGAATCCCAAATCCAGAAGTGGAGAGGGAAGCCAAACCCCATATGCTTAGTAGGGTTGGCGATAGTCCTGTGGGTTATACAATGGATTGCAAAATATGTAACTAAAAAGGTCCTTGCCATGCAGAAGCATGGGCCACAGCTGTGTTATAAATGTGGGGAAATAGCCCAGTTGCAGGTCTATGTAAAGATTTTTTTTTTTTTTTTTTTTTGGTCTTTTTGAGAGAGGGTCTCCCTGTAGCCCCAGCTGTCCTGGAACTCACTATGTAGACCAAGCTGGCCTTGAACTCAGAGATCTGCCTGTCTCTGCCTCCCGAGTGCTGGGATTAAAGGCATGTGCTACCATGCTTTCTTAAAGGTTATAGAAAGGCTAGAAAAACTTTTACAGGCCTTGGACACAAACAGAGAACCCAGAGAGGAGGTGTGGCCACTTTCCATAATAAATGTTTGCCCAAGGCTGGAGAAGCTAAAAGGGCTAGGGAAGTACTGGAAGATTCAGTTTCAGTCACAGAGCTTGAAAAGAAAAAAAAAAGAGGACATTTTAACTTGTGTAAGGTCCAAGAACTCAGGAAAAATGACAGATAATAGTGCAAAAAGAAACAACCTAAAAATAAAAGTAGCTAAAGCTGCCATTCAGATTCAACATTTGACACAAAAGGGGAAAAAAAAGCTAACAGCACCATAGTTAGGAAATACTCCACACTGGAACTATTAAAACTAGGAAAAACTTACAAGGAAGCAATGAAAGAGTCCCTCACCACGTGGCTCATGAGGGTATGGGACATGGGAGCAAATAATGTCACTCTAAGTCCTTCAGAAGCTTCACAGCTGAGTTATATAATCACCCATCTATCCTTGTGATATAGGCTGTTCAACCTACGCCAATGCAGGGGGGAGCAGTCTGTAATGGGATGGCTGGTGGAAGATATTAAAGATACATGGTCATCACCAAGGGAAACTCCCATAATTAACAGAGGATGGAGGACTATAAAGGAGGGACAGGCATTACTGAGAGAACTAGGTTTGAGAAAAGCAATATATGAGGCCCAATTCACTGGGCCAAATAAGATTTTGTTCACAAGAGATATAAAGGAAAGCTTAATTCAGCTGGGAACTCCAGAATGGTATAGAGCTTTAACGGTTTTACTAAGCCCTTTAATGGGACAGGATCTTTGTAAAGTGAGAGAGGCTTTAGCAGATCTAAGTGACTCTGACCAGCATGTAAAACATGTCTGTAGAATAACAAGAGCACCCTACAAGAGATACAAAAAAGATCAGACAGAAGAAATGGTCCGTCTGGGTTACTCCAAGACAAACGTGGCAAGACTTATATCGAGCCCAACATCCAAAGAAAAAATTGATAGAAAACCAAATTCAGTACTAAGGAGTTTCTGGAAGGTTTTAAAACCAGAACAGTTTACAAAAAGCGTTCAAAGGATAGAAACTGTCCCAAGGATGGTTAAGGATCCCCAAAGATTGAATAAGGTACATTTCTCTCCTGATAAAGGCTATACTAGGGGTCAGAGAGTCTTTTCCCAACAAGGCCTCCCCCAGCAGCCAGGTGTGGTCAACGGAGAGATGACAGCTATGGTGATAGTCAGGAGGCAGACCCAGGGCCTGCCCAACTCAGGGATTCAACAGTTACAGCTGGGACAAGAGGAAACCCCCTGCCACCTTAGCCCAGTGCAGGGTCAGGCAACTGGAGCCCACGCCTGTATTTGTAACAAGAATAAAAGAATACAAAGAGACTCCATGTCAGATCCCCAGAATGCAAAATGACTCCAAAGAGATAACTAAAGATAGTAAAGAACTAACTAAATTAATGCCTCTTACCCATGCTATGGTACCTAACAAATATCTATGGAAAAAAACAGTTAATACGAATAGATAAAACATTTCCATGCTGTATTAGGCCTTGTCTATGATTGATTTAATATATAATGTTAAACTCTGAGTGTTTTACAGATGTGAAACCCATTCGAAAGATACCTGAAGAAACAAAGGCCAGCTATAGCTGTAAGATTCTTGGGAGTTTTGTGGTTGGGGAAGATTAAAAACAGAGGCTCCCAAAACTATACAACTGTTAAGTAAAACAACAGTACCAGGGGTTTGTTGCCCCCCCCATGAGCTGTTGATCAGGGAGAGATCCTAGAGGTCCTCAAATTCACCAAAGCTATTGCCACTAATGTCAGTTGTACACTAGAAAGGTTGATAAGACCATGTTGCTAAAGACACTGCATGCTGTGAGTGTGGGAGGAGAAGAAGAGATGGAGCTGAGACTAATCCAAACCCTCCATGCTACTGGATGAATGGCTTTCATAGTGCCAGAAGGTGCCATGCAGATGGTTAGGGAAGAAAGAATCTCCTATGATTCTACTCAATGATGGACCCCCACATGCAGCACACTGTAGACATGCCAAGCAATGCAATGATGGCTTGATTAACATATTTACAACTGACAAATTTCTAATTGGATAAGAACTACTCCTAGGGGTGGAACACACATCTAGTACTGTAGACCAGGCCAACCCCCTGTGTCAAGAAAGGCTATAGGCCCCAGCGGGGAAGCCATTGCAAGTATACTGTTTAATATCTTCTATGCATTTGTATTTACATTCATGTTTGTTTAGATGTGTCTACTTCCTTCCATTTGTCTTTATAGTAAGGGAAACACCACTGCAATAGATCAGCAGCCATGTCTTGAAGATGAATCATGGGGAGCCCCAAGAGATCACTATCTCACCATGATACAAGAGAAATCGCCCTGTATCTGTCGCCCCCTCCAAGGCTCAGGGACCCTTGCAGAAGATTGGCAGAAAGATTGTAAGAGCCAGAGGAAGGGGTGGAGTTTAGCCCAAAAAATACTTATTCCTCCAATAGATGTAAGCCAGCCAGGGGCACAGCCTGCTACAGAGAGTTAACTGGGGAGAGTCAGCTGTGGAAAGTTAGCTGCAAAGAGTGAGCATTGGTGCCATCTTGGAAGCAGGGGACAGGAATGAGAAAGCTGGCCTGCAGTGGACCCCCTGGGGTGCTGGGGAGCTCTGAGGGGTGCATGGGCATGCAGAGATATGAGATGAGGGAGACCATGGATGAAAGCGATCCAGAATGGCAGAACACTGAGCTGCGGTGTGGTGTTGGGCATGGAGGTGTTCATTTCTTTGTAAGTAAACTATGCAAAATTCAGATAAAGATGTGTTATGTCGGTTTGTCTACCTGCATCAGGAGCACAGGACCCTGAAGAGAATGAGGGCAGTTCAAACAGAGAAAGCAAGAAGGAGAAAATTTAGTAAGACACCATTACACAGACTGCCTTTGAATTTTGATGTTTCTTTTGCTGTGCAGAAGCTTTTGATTTGAAACAATCCCATTTGCCTGTTTTTCTTTTGTATTTTTAGACCATTTCAAAAAAAATCAGCTCCTGCTCTGGGGCCCATGCCTATTCTGCCTAGCTAGTTAGACCCTCCCCATACTATCCCCACCCCCAGCTTGGTTCTAGGGCCCTTCCTGATTGTCCTGCCTGAGACCTCTGGACTACCCCGGTAAATGGATGGAACCAGAGACTGTTATACTAAGTGAAGTAACACAGACTCTCTTTGGGGATCTTAGCTCCAAATTTTTATATACAAGTATACCTGTCACCAGTCAACATGGAAGCTTCATTTTACAACATAGGGAGACTATTACAGAGTTCCACTACTGGTCAAACACAGAGAATAACTGTCTGTGAGAGTCCCAGTCCTAAGTGACACATCTACTGTGGAACCTCTACACCTAAGGCTCATGAAACAAAGCAGAAGAGTGGGTAGAGAGAATAATAATGCCTCTCTCAACTCTCACAAGAAAAGTTTCCTCATGCAGCAGAGGGAGAGTAATACAGAAAAGCACAACTGGTCAAAACATAGAGAATAAGAGACTGCAGAGTGCATGTCCTTGGATAGGACTCCTATATTAAACTTCAGCCAACCAGGGTTCAGGTACCATGTGGAAGAGAGGGTGGAAAGTTTGTAAGAGCAGGGATGGTGGAAGCAGAGTTTTCCAGGTGCTCTAGCTTGTTTCTTTTGCTGTGACAAAACACTCTGACCACTACCAACTTGGGAGGAAAGGGTTTATTTGTCTTACATCTCCCAGGTCACAGTTCATCAGGGAGCCCAAGGTATGAACTGTGGGTCTCTCCCTCCCCTCGTGGTTCCTTGGCCATCAGTCCACAAGAACAAAAGGAGCAGAAGCGATGAACAGGTTCAGGATGGCCAGTGAGCACGATGGAAAAGACTTTCCAGAGAGTCAGATTCAGTGACACCGCTCCATTTATTCAGTGGGGGTCAGGGAAAAGATAATGTGGAGGCAGCAGCCAAAGCTTCAGCTGATAGGTGCTCATAGTATGCTTTATTTACATGCGGTAGGGGGATCCTATCATCCGACTGTAGGGCAATGCCTAATTATCATATAGAAAAAACCTGGGGGCAGTTTTATTGCAAGTAACTATGCCAAAGGTCATGTTCCAAATAAGGTCAGGTATCTGTGCTTGGTGGCACTTTCCAGGTAAGTCAGGCAGAGAGCAGGAGGCCCCCGCTGAGAAAAGGAGTCTTTCCATATAGCTCTGAGCCCCTTAGAGCTATCCGGACATGGAGGACTACAACCTTAGCATCAGGGTTCCCCCAACATATCTTCCTGTTTTGTTTTACAGTGGAGAAGTGTCATCACAAGCTTGAAGAGTCAACCCATCTACCTCGGGAAAATCCAAAGTTTGATAATAGACCATGACCTGATTGGTAGCAATTTTTGCAATGGTAGTAATTTGTTGATGAAGAAATTGTATGAAACAGGGAACAAGCATCAAAATTACACACAGCATGATCAGGGGGCTAACAAAGGGTAGGAGCCATGAAAACAAGGGGTTAATAAACCAACCTAATTGTTTGGTGGGTTGAAATCTTGAAAATAGAACATTATGAACTTTCTTGAGAATATTAACATTGGTCTCGACAACATTTGATTCATTTACAAAAAAACAGCATTCTTCTCCCAACACTACACATGTCCCCCCATGTTCAGTAGTTATTAAGTGCAGTGCTCCTCTATTTTGGAGCCCAACCCCAGCAAGAGAGTTCATGTGTCATTGGAGAGACTCAAGGCTGTCAGTTGTGGATGCCATTGCCTGGTCAAGCTTTTCTCGAAAGTTTCCTGCCAGGTGATGGGTTCGTCGCAGTGCCTCCAGCACCCAGGGAGAGGGTGAGTCCGAGTCCCACTAGCAGGGGATGAAGATTTCTCTCCACTGGTGGCTATGAAGGAGTAGGGCAGCCTCTTCTCCCTCAAATAGGTACACCTGGGGAGTAATCATTACAGGTACACAAAAGGTGGACAAAAAGGAGTTAACACAGTGTTGGGCTTTTCCTTTGCACCATAGAAAAAGAGGAGGGGCGACGCATGCTGTCCTAGAGAGAGAAATGTTAGTGAGGCATTTGTAATGAGTAGGCTTATTCTTGCTGGAAATGTAAATTGGATAGTTAGCCAGTTGTTCAAATAAGGGAATATCCATCAGATGAGAGTCAGTGAAATCTTTTTTTGTTTCTGGGTAAAGAAGGGTGGTATTAACCAGTACTGCTTTCAGTAAAGGTCTATTGCTGGATGCACAAAAGAAACAGGGGCATTAGGGTGGGTGGTGAAGGGAAGAAAGTTAGCAACATATTGAATGCATTGGCTCCAGGACATAGTTGATCTTATCTGGTTCTTTGTTTTCCTGTAGAATAATATTATGATGAGTTAGCACAGGCTTAGCTGCAGATACAAGCTTTTGAGAGATATAAAAGTCAGCTGTAGGGTAGCTAGAGAATGCACCTGGGTCGAACTTTCCCATTACTCTGACACACCAGCGATTGTTCCATGGATCTGCAACATATATTAGGGAATAGTCATGGTTCCCATAAAGATACTTATTATCCTTTAGGTAGATGGGTCTTTCTTGTCCCTGATATCTCCAGTTAATACTAGTTCCAACCTACAGGGATTGAAATAGCAGCAGCCCTCGTAGGTATCAACTTCCTTGAGGCATGATGGATCTGTCTGTTGAAAAAGAAAGCAAACATATTCGTTAGTTTTGTATCTGCTAGCATTTGGGTATATTATGATTTCTATGGGTTTTTGACAGCCCACTAGGGGGCAGTCTATGGTTCTGATTATTTGATTTTTTTCCCTTGAAATGTTTCCCTGACATAAAATCTCAAAAGCATAGTACTGGGGTACCACAGTGGGGCGTGGCCAAAGCGTTTTGGGGACAATTTTCTTTCCAGTGTCTGGTTTCTCCACATTTAAAACATTTTGAGTTGGGTCGGGTTGCAGCTACAAAGGCCTGTACTCTTAGTATAAATTCTGGGAGGGTTTCAGTTGGTTTCTGCTTTAGGAAGGTTAATGAGGAGGTCTCTCCAGGCCTTGTGGACAAGGGGGTTAGGCGGTCCCAGTCCTGTAGTGCACATAAGCGGACCTGTTCAAAACAGCTGGCAGGAGTTACAGCCTGCTGGATTCCTGTGGAAAAATTGCCCTGACCAAACAGTTGGTCATAATTCCAATCTATAAATCCAGGTGGTGGATCTTGTCCTTGTTGTGGTCTTAGTTCTTGATTATGTATGTCATTCTTTTTAACCTGCATCAGGCATTCATCTCTAAATAAAGCCTCCCATTGTACAAATAATGGACTGGGGAAGGTGGATCTACAGATATCTCTCCAGTCCAGGGGGTTATGATGTTAGTATTAAAGGTTTGTAGTATATATTTGGGCCATGAAGCATGGATCCCATCCTCACAGACAGCTTGGTGTAGTTCTTTTAAGTCTGCTGCCAGGAGGGGGTACCAAGCCAGTGGACATTGTCTTGTTATTTGTAGGTTAATAGGGAAAGCTTCTACAGGCGGGGTTTTTGGGTCTTGAGGCCATTGTGGCTGAGGATCCTGGGGGCAATAACTCCCATTATCCCTGAGATTATAGAGCTGTTCAATGGCTGTGGGGACCCAGATGGTGGCACTGGCGGTGAAGGGGGAGGGGATTTAACTGGGAATCTTCAGAAGTTTTTGAAGTCTGGGTTTTAACATCTGGGTCTATGTTTTTCTCAGTCCATGAGGATTCGTAGGAGGGAAGAGGGGGGTAAACGTTATTTTTGTTGATGGGTGGTTTTTGTCTGACTTGGTCAATTTTTATTTTTTGGGCTGTTGAATCTGTTACCGGGCAATCTTCAGGATTTTTTTCTTTATTTTTTAGGGCTGTCAAATCTGCTGTTGGGCAATCTTTAGGGTCTTTTTTATTATTTGTACCCTCTCCTTTATTATCCCCCGGTGCTAGTAAATTCTCCTTGGCCTTAAGTGGGTTTCCTAAGCATTGTCAGATGGCAGCTATTACAGGGAGGAAGGAAAGGGGCAAATGGTGCCTTTCTTGGATTTCCTTTTTTCGAGCCAGATAGGCAACATGGGTCCAGACCTCTGGGTCAGAAATGTCTGCCGACAGGATCCAGGATGCTAATTGAAATACTTCATTCCAAAATTTTGAGCAATCCTTTTTGGGAAATCTTAAGTCCTCTTGATTTAAGTAGGGCTCTAAGGGAGCGAATTTGGAGGTTTTTTTTGGCGGGATGCTGAATTCCCCATTATAGAAAAGAAAGGAAGTGTTGTCAGTGGTGTTCAACGTTCCCAAGGCAGCTTGCCACTGGGGGATTGAGACGTTTTGACAGACACAAGCCTAGCCACAAATTTAAGAAACTGGCAACTGTCCTTGTGACTTTTAAGTGGTCGCTGCGCTACCAGATATTTATGATAGTTGTAAAGGTTATTGCCTACACCTAGTCGGGCTGTCGGGGACCAAAAAGAGGGCGGGGGCCTTTGGCCAATATCGGTGAGTTTCCCCAACCAAGAGGCTTCAGTTGCCGGCGAATCCAGACCTTCACGAAGGCGGTAACCGAAAGTAAAACAAGGAAGGACAGAGAGACTCCCCCCCCCCCCCCCCCCGCCCCTGTTTTTTTCTCATGGGGCAGGTCAATTTAAATTCTCACCAGGAAGCCTGTGGGGCCACAGTGGACTACGGGAGAAAGCCCTCCATGTGAGGTGGTCTTCTCTGATGAGCCCCTTCCCCAAGAAAAAGTTTATGGAAAAAATGGCTTTTAAAATCTTTTTTCCATTTGCTATGGCACAAGCTGCCTTAAATTCTTTAAGTGCTCCGCTGCCACCCTCAGCTTTAAATCCTTTGTTTTTGTTTATGTTATGGGGCACTTGGAGCCTGAGTGCCTTTTTGTCGAGGGTATGTCAATTTAAATTTTCACCTAACTGGTTTAGCTTGAGCTTGAGTGCCCCAGGGGTGAGATAACAAAACAGTTTAAGGAAGTTTGTTATTTTAGAAGTTGAATTCAAAGCTTGTGTGAAAATCTCTTAGAATGTTGGGGATTTTATGTTTCTAGGGGTGTTGTTCAAGATAGAAAAGGAAAGGGGGGTGAAACACTGATTCCCAGGGGAACATGCCTGATAGCAAACACCTCAGGGTATTCCACCTAGTCCACAGCACAAGCCTGCCCACAAATTTAAGAGATCTGGCAACCAGCTCTAAGAGCAATTAACTTGTCATTGCATTACTGGTTTTTGCATTAGAAAGATGTATAGATGGGGGTCTTATCTACACCCTGGCAGGCAGTTTGGGTCCACTCAGGGGGCTAAGAGCCTTTGGCTAACATCAGGGCATAGCCCTGATCAGAAAACCTCAATTGCTCCTTTGTCTTTAATGGTCCCACCCGAAGACTCAGACCAAAAATAAAAGGAGGAAAAAGAGGAGAGACTGTTGATCCTCAAGAGTGGGATGGCTAAGGCAAAGCTGCCAGTACCCTCTCGGAGAGAGGGGGTGCTCACAAACTCTGTGCGTTCCAGGAGCCTCACGTTCAGGTGCCAGCTGTGGGTCTCTCCCTTCCCTTGTGGGTCCTTGGCCACTGGTCCATGAGGACAAAGGGAGCAGAAGCGATGAACGGGTTCAGGACAGCCAGTGATA
Organism: Nannospalax galili; assembly: GCF_000622305.1. Lineage (NCBI taxonomy): Eukaryota > Metazoa > Chordata > Mammalia > Rodentia > Spalacidae > Nannospalax > Nannospalax galili. Next base: position 594,521 of record NW_008351346.1, on the reverse strand, counting down.
CAGTGATACGGCTCCGTTTATTCAGTGGGGGTCAGGGAAAAGATAGTGTGGAGGCAGCAGCCAAAGGTTCAGCTGATAGGTGCTCATAGTATGCTTTATTTACATGTGGTAGGGGGATCCTATCATCCAACTATAGGGCAATGCCTAGTTATCCTATAGAAAAAACCTGGGGGCAGTTTTATTGCAGGTAACTATGCCAAAGGTCATGTTCCAAATAAGGTCAGGTATCTGTACTTGGTAGCACTTTCCAGGTAAGTCAGGCAGAGAGCAGGAAGCCCCCGCTGAGAAAGGGAGTCCTTCCATATAGCTCTGAGCCCCTTAGAGCTATCCGGACATGAAGGACTACAACCTTAGCAGCAGGGTCCCCCAACAATGAATTCAGGGCAAGATCCTGGAGGCAGGAGCTTGAGCACAGGCCATGGAGGATCGCTACCTACTGACTTCTCCCTAGTCCCTGCTCAGCCTGCTTTCTTATGCAACACAGGCCTACCTGCTCAGGGTGGCACCACAGACAGTGGGCTGGGCCCTCCCACAGCACTCAACAATCAAGGAGATGTCCCACAGACATGGCCACAGGCCAGTCCTATGGAGGCAATTCCCCAATTGAGGCTTTCTCAAACCAGGTGTGTCAAGTTGACACTAAAGCTATCCAGCACACCAGGCATCTGGGAACTTGCTCATAAGAACTTATAGCAATAGTGATCCCATTCACAGGACCCATGCAAATTCAAACCATACAAAAAACCAGCATAGAACTGTGAAAATTGGTAAGAACCCACAGCCTCAGCTGAGGAACTACAGGGGGCTGCTCACTATGGGTGAGGGAGAGTTGGTCTTCTTTAAGGTAGTGATGCTGGAGAGGCTGACCAGGCTCTAGTGGAAGAACTCACACTGAGGGACATCTGGAGACACAAACTTGATTAAATAGGCCCTAACATACATGAAGGAATGCATGAAATCCAGTGGGGGAGACTTTAGGGGGTCCAGATAGGGGAGGGATTCTAAATATGATTAAAATGTATTGCATGAAATGCACAAAAGATCAATAAAAATATATATTAAAAAAGTAAATTAATAATAATTTTTAAGAACAATTGTCTAAATCAATGTGAAGTATTATCCAACTTTTTGGTTGTAATTTTAAAGTCTTTGAAAATATAATTAGGTCTTGAATTCATTTTGAGTGAATTTTTGTCTATGATATGAAATAATTGTTCCCTCCAATACTTCTGCATTTGAGTTTCCACTGTTCTTTCCTAGCTCTGTGGCCTTTGCATCTTGTTTAACAATAACTGACCTACATGTATGGTTTTATTTCCAGCTATTTTTTTCTTTTCCATTGTTCTTTCTGTCTAGTTTTATTCCATTACTATGCAGTTTTGATTACTGTATCTTTTAAGGATATTTTGAAATCAAGCTGTACAATGAATCCAGCTTTGGTTTTAAGGATCAAAATTACTCTGATTGTTTGATATCTTTGACAATTCAACATAAATACTAGTGTTACTGTGTTAGTTTATATGCAAAAGGCCATTGGAGGGGCCTGGAGAGATGGCTCAGTGGTTAAAAACACTCAATGTTCTTGCAGAAGATCCAGGTTCAAATCCCAGCACCCACATGGCAGCTAACTACTGTCCATAACTCCAGTTCCAGGGGATCCAACAGCCTCTTCTGGCTCCGCAGGCATTGTGTTACCTACATGCAGGCAATACACACATACATATAAAAAATAAAAATAATAAAATATTTTTTAAAAAGAAAAAGGCCATTGGAGTCTTAATGGAAAGTATACTGTATTTTTAGATTACTTTGGATAGTATATGTATTTCCACAACACTAACTCTTTGAACCCATGAACACAGAGTATATTTATTCATCTCCAGTTACTCTTGTCAGTGTTTCAGAATTTTCAGTGCTTAAGTCTTTCATCTTAAATTTATCCCCAAGTATGTAAATGCTTATGAGATTATAAATGATATTGATTTGATTTTTTTTGGATGCTTTGTGGTTGGTACACACAAGTGCAACTGTTTTTGAACTGGCAAGATGACTCAGTGGGTAGAGACATTTGCCACCAAATTTGATGACATGAGTTCAACCCCCAGGCCTTCAGGGTGGAAGGAGAGAACAGACTCCCACAAATTTTCTCAGACCTCCACATGCACGCTGTAGTACACACACACACGCATGCTAATACACATAAGTAAATAAATAAATGTAATAAAGTTTTGCAAGAAATGCAACTGATTTTTTAATACAATTTTACTGACTTTATTAGTTCTAATAGTTTTTATGGAGTTTTTAGTCTTTTCTACCTATAAAATGATCTTATTTATTCACACACTTTTTTACTTTTTCATTTCTAACTTGGAGAACTCTTGTTTCTTTTTCCTGAGCAATTGCTCTAGCTAGGACTTCCAGTATTGTACTCAGTAGAGGTGGAAGAGTAAGCATCTTTCTCTAGTTCCTGTCTCTTTCTTTTAACATTTTAAAATTTATCTATTTTAATTTTATACATATGAGTGTTATACCTGCATTATGTAAGTGCACTGGTGCCACGGAGGTCAGAGTGATGTGTTGATCCCCTGGAACTGGAGTTACGGACGACTGTATGAGTACTGGGATTCAAACCCAGATCCTCTTCCAGAGCAACAAGTGCTCCTAACCACTGAGCCATCTCTCCAGCCCCTAGTTCCTGTCTTATAGAAAAGCTCTCAGTTTTTCACCAGTGAGTAGGTTAGCAGTGGACTTCTCATATGCCATCTTTCCTATGGTCTGGCATGCTTCCTTTATATCTAATTTATTGAGACTTTCTTATCGTGAAAGAATTTTGAATTTTGCACATGCTTTTTCTACATCTAATAGGATCATGTGTTTGTAATACTTCATTCTGTTAATGGAATGCATCACTTTAATTGATTTTCGTGCATTGAACCATCCTTACATTCCCAGGGATAAATCCTATTTGATCATGGTACATGAACCTTTTAATGTGCAGTTCATTTTGGTTTGTTATTTTATTGAGTATTTCTATATTGGTGTTCATCACTGACACTGGCCTGTAACGTTTGTCATGTCATTTGTTTTTCTTACTTTGTGGTGAAGATAAGATTGACCTTCTAAAGCCAATTTGAAATTATTCCCTTTGAGGTGAACTGGTATTAACTCTATTAATTAAGTTTGGTAGAATTCACCACTGAAACTAGAAGGTCTTGGGCCAGTCTGTATTGGATTTTTTTCTACTGACATAGTCTTCTTACTCCTTATTATCCATTCATACTTTGTTACATCACCATAATTATTAATCCAGTTAGACACATGTTTCTAGGATCTTATCCATTTCTTTTGGGTCATTCAGTATGCTGGTATTCACAGAAGTCTCTGGGGATCCCTTGTATTTCTATGATATCAGTCATTATTTTTTCCATTTGTGATTTTATTTAGTCTTCTCTCATCTTGGTTAGTCCAGCTAACTTCGCCAATGTTTTCAATACATTTTAATCAAATAATTAAGTTTTATTGATCTTTCCTACTGCATTTCTAGTTTCTATTTCTATCATTTCTGGTATAATATTTGTAATTTCCTTTTCTGCTATCTTGGACTTAGTTTTTGCTTCTTTAGTTCTGTGGGATCTAAAATTTGGCTGTATATTTGATTAATCCTGTTTCTTAATGTACCCATTTAATGCCTTAGTTTCGTTCTTAGGAATAATTTACCACATCCCACAAGCTGTTGTGTGTTGTTTCTGTTTTCATTTGCCCCCACCCACCCACTGCTCTCCGCATTTCTTCTTTGATTGTTGGTTGAGTTCTTGTCCTGAGACTTCTCCACTTCTCTTGTCGGCACTATCTCTAGCTTCATATCAATTGTGGTCAGAAAATCTGCTTGATATGACTTCCTAAATTTTTAAAAAATATTTCGTGGCCCAACAAATACTTTTCCCTAAAGTTCTTATATGTATTTGCAAAAACAAATTATTTTCTGCAGCTATGGAGGAAATGTCCTCCACATGTGCATATAAGTCATTTAGTACACAGTGTGGTGGTACAAATATTCATGTTTCATCTTTGATTTTGAGTGACTGATTTATTCCCTGTTTAAGGAGGGATATTGAAGTCCTCAACTATTATCCTGCCTTCAATTCTGTCAATGTTTACTTTCTTTATCAGATACTCTAGTGTTGGGTGCATATATATGTTTACAAATATTATATCTCTCTATAAATTGATATATTCATCATTATATAATGGCTTTTTCATTTGGGGGGACAATGTTTGAATTAAAGTCTGTTTTGTCTGTAGAAATACAGCGGTCTCTGCCTTCTGGTTTCATATAGATGGAACATCTTTTCATCCCTTCACTTTTAGATTATATAGACATAAATGTAGATCCTTTAAAGTAAGCCTCTTGTAGGCAGCATACTTTAGTTTACCTATGCAGATATTCTATGTCTTTCAACTGGTTAATGTATTCTGCTTGCATTTAGGATAATTACTGGTAAGTAGTAACTTACTACTACCAATTCATTGCTCCCTGACTGGTGGCTTCTTCCTCCCATTCCTTTCTGATTGAGTGACTTTTTATCTTTTTATAGTTATGTGATTTTATTCCTTTATTTCTAAATATTGTGGCTATACTACAATATTCTTTTATATGTTGTTAACTATGGGGATTACAGAAATCTATCATGGCTATAAAAAGCTAAAATTCAAGCAATAGGAGGTTAAACTTGACAATATAAAAACTACATTGTATTCCTTCCCATATCTAACATGATTAATGTCACAATTCATGTCTTTTCTCTATTGGATGCCAAATACCAGATTATTGTAGTTAAGATTGCTTTCAATGCTCTTGTCTTTTAACTTTTCATGTGATATACCTCTGACACTGTATTAGACATTGTGAATTGCACCTCATTCATATCTTTGCAATGAATTTTATGCTTTCACATGTTTTCATGCTGTTCATTACCAAACTCTCAGCTCTACTTAAATAACTCCCTTTCCATGACTTATAAAGCAGGTGTGGTGATGATGAATACCCATGGGTTTTGTTTGTCTGAGAATGTCTTTACCTCTCTTTCATCTGTGGAGGAAGTCTTGCTGGGTATAACATTTTCTTCAGCAGGTTTTCCCTCCTTTTGGCACAATGAATCCCATTCTCTACTGGATTGCAAAGTTTATGCTGAAAGCTGACTTACACTTCTACACAAGTAAACCATATATGTAGTGAATATTTTTTCTCTTGCTGGTTGCAAAGTCCTTCCTTTGTCTTTGGTATGCAATAATTTGATTCTGATGTGCCTTAGTGAAGATCTCTATTTAATCAGTGTTTAATTCTTCCAGATTTATGGATCCATATGCATACTTTCCTTTCCAGAATTTGGGGAATTTTTGACATTATGTCTTTAAATATGCTCTGTCCCTTTCTCTTTCTCTGCTCCTTCTGAGAGTCTATAAATTAATATATCGGCTTCCTTGGTGGTGGCTGTTGTTGCATGAGATTTTTAAAAACTCTTTTTTTATTCTTTTCTACTTTAGTTCCTCTGTTTTTTAAAAAATTTCATATCACCTGTTTTCAAGTTTTCTGATTCTTCTGTTTGATTAAGTCTGCTCTTAAGTCTTCTCTATTAAAATGTTCAGCTGAGTCATTTGTGTTTTCAGTGGCAGAATTTCTTTTTGTTCCTTTCTTATCTTTTCTGTCTTTATGAAACCTCTTATAGTCTCCATAAATCACTTAACTCATTGTTGTAAGTCTCATATCTTTTATATTTTCTTTCCTAATCTTCATAAATTTTAAAGTCCTTCCAAAAAGCATTCATCGAAGATAACAGAATACTAAAAATAGTCTTTGATGAGTGACAATGTAGTTCATTAGTATA
>NW_008351346.1:570803-587316 GCF_000622305.1 Nannospalax galili | reverse complement strand
AATCACTTAACTCATTGTTGTAAGTCTCATATCTTTTATATTTTCTTTCCTAATCTTCATAAATTTTAAAGTCCTTCCAAAAAGCATTCATCGAAGATAACAGAATACTAAAAATAGTCTTTGATGAGTGACAATGTAGTTCATTAGTATAAGGCTTCCCTAGCACTACAAGGTCTTGGTTTGATCTATAGCATCATAAGGAAAGAAAACTTAGTCTCTGCTTATAAATTCCTTAGAAAAGTTACCAAAACTACCAAAATTTGCTTCAACAAAGACCAGAATAACCCTGAATCTATTAAATAAATTAAGATTATTGTTAATTCATTTCCACAAAGGAAACTTCTGGTATAGATCACTTCATTCTATCAAACAATCAAGAAATAACTATTATGAAACCTATAAAAACACTTTCAGAAAATAAGGGGCAGGTCACAATTCTCAACCTTCTTATGAGACCAATATTAAGCTGATTTTAAAAAATTATAATTGCTTATTGTTATTTTGCCTGCGTGTATATAAGTGCACCTGTATTGAGCAATGCCTGTGGAGGACAGACAAGGGTCTCATATCCCCTGGAACTGGAGTTACAGTTGGTTCTTAACCACCATGTGGGTACTGGGATTCAAACTCAGGTCTTCTGTAAGAGCAGCTAGTGCTCTTAACCACTGAGCCATTGCTCCAGCCCCATATCAAGCTGATTTTTAAAATTATTAGAAAATTGGGGTTGAAGATATAGATCAATGATTAAAAACACTTACTTCTCTTACAGATGACCTGGATTCAGTTCCCAGAACCCACATGGCACCTAACGACCATCTGTAACTCCAGTTCCAGAGGATTCAATGCCCTCTTCTAGATTCCATGGGCACCAAGCATACACATGGTACACATAGATACATGCAGACAAAACATTTACTCATAAAAATAAATATAATCTTTAAAAACATTAAAAATTTAATTTTTAAAACATTTCAACATAGAGGAATGCATTTTAGCATGCTAGTGTGAAGCCACAATACAGTCTCTAGAGCAACTGAATTAAAAAAACTAAACAATAACACAGAAGCAACTGGAAGTTCCCTACATTTTCAATTGGAATTTTAAAATTACAATTACATTAGAAAATGTTACGCTAATTTCTTATGAAGTCAAACCTACTCTTGTCATTGATAGGACAACCCTCTTAGGTGTGCAGACAATACATATTTAAAGGTACTAGAAATGGGCCAATCAATACATAGTCAAATACTGAGCATTAAAAGAAATGAGTATTTGAATATAGAAGAATGAGTGTGCATTGCAAAAGTATTACGCTGACCATCAAAACAAACAGCTGTCATCGACGTTCATGAGATTACAAACTAGAGAAAAGCTGATCTGTAATGACTGAAGATGAGGCAGCCATTGCCTGTGTCAAGAGGAGGAGCAACTACTGCACAGGGTCAAAGAACATGTTCAGATGATAGAAGCATTTTGCATATTGACTGAGGTGGCGGCAGCCACATCTTCCCTGGGCTTTACTCTTGGTCTTTTATTATTAGTGAATAAGTTTTCTGTGCAAGAATTTGTAGTGCAGTAACTTCTACAATCTCTATATTAGCTTCAAGCTGTATCTGTGCCTTTCGGGTTTGTTTTCCAGTTTGTTTTGTTTTGCTTTTACTTGAAAGTAAGATTCACTTACCCAGCTTCTGTATATCAAAGACATGAAAATTATATTTGTACACAAGTGACTATGTTTTTTAATATTTTATTTATTATTTTTATGTTATGTGTATGAGTATTATGCCTGTGTGTAGGTAAATGCACCCATGTCGTGCAATGCCCACGGAGGACAGAAGAGGCTGTTGGATCCCCTGGAACTAGAGTTACAGACAGTTGTTAGCTGCCATGTGGGTGCTAAGATTCAAACCCAGGTCTTCTGCAAGAACAGTCAGTGTTCTTAACCGCTCATCTCTCCAGCCCCCCAAAACTGACCATATTTTTATAAACTCTCCATAAGAACAGTCAGTGTTCTTAACCGCTGAGCCATCTCTCCAGCCCCCCAAAACTGACCATATTTTTATAAACTCTCCGCTGTGTTCTTCTTGTCTTATGAAACTACAGAAACCAAGTCACCCAAAATGAATCTAGCAAATTATCCTAGGTTACCTCCTTCTTGCTAATAACCAACTGGTCATTAAGCTCTATGGCATTTACTTCTTAATAGCTTTTGTAACATTTATCTTTTTCTGCAGTAATTCAAACTGAATACAAGATGAAGCTTATATTTCATTGTAGGTTTAGGAAGAGGGAAGCTTTCAATGGGGTATGCTGATTTTTTAAAGAAAATATCAAAAATCAACAGAAACTGTTCATCAAAGTCACATTCAAGAACTCAAATATAAGAAGTGGGAACAAGCTGGAGACGACCATACAGATTTGGGTGTACTCAAAGCACAAAGGGTTGTTTAATTTATGACAGTATGCAAACTCTGCGATAGACCACAGCCGGAAGTCCAGGGTCTTTTATTTCCCTGTGGATAGTTGGCTGTTGAGGCAAGGAACTTGCAGAAAGGAATGAAAGTGTGAAGGAGCTGTTTGCAGAATTGAGATGGGGAAGTAAGTAGGAATATGTGTCATCACTCTAGAGCAACTATGAGATGCTGCTGGAGAATAAACCAATGAGGGGCCCAGAGTTCCAACCAAAAGACCGAGGATATATTATGGTGACTGTCCAGGAAGGTGAGAAAGGAGGAACCAGGCAAGCTTGGGTCTCTGATAATCTTGGAGAATGGGAGGAGTCAAGGAATGGGAGGTCACAATGAGAGCAGGGTGAAATGTGTAGTACAAAGAAAATAGAAAAACAGGAAACCCGGAGAGAAGCAGAAGCCCACAGAAGAAGTGACGTAAGACTCAGAAACAAGCATGTGGCTAGCTGTAACTTGGAGGCAAGGCTACTGAGATTCCTCCATGTTGTAGGTGGCTTGGGCATCACCAAGAAGCCATTTGCTATATATCCAAGTTCTTTTTGAAGATTGTGAAAAGGGCTGGAGAGATGGTTCAGTGGTTAAGAGCACTGACTGCTCTTGCAGAGGACCCAGGTTCAGTTCCCAGTACCCACATGGCAGCTAACACTGTCTATAACTCCAGTTCCAGGGGATCTGACACTCTTTTCTGACTCCCCTGGTGTTGTAAAAGATGGGTGCACTTACACACATGCAGGCAATACCTTCAAACACATAAAAAATAATTTAAAAAAAAGATTGTGAAAGAACAGGAAGCTGATAGTCATATCTTGAGGAAAATTATGTTAATTTAAGAAAATTGTAATTTTTCAGACAATCTGATTTAGCTCAAAGACAGAAATGTTGCTCAGGAACCCTGTTTGGGTGTTGAGGGGGTCAGGAGGGAAGTAATAATAAAGTAACAGAGATTGAATCAGCTATGAGGACCTTCAGTTGATGGAGAGTGAAATCTGGAAAAGAAACTTGTTTCCTTAGGAACCTGAGGCCCCTTGTGTGTGTGTGTGTGTGTGTGTGTGTGTGTGTGTGTGTGTGTTTTCTAACCCACACTGATTTTCAGTCTAGAGACTCTTTTTCTCATGAAGTAGGGCAGGAAGTGGGGTCTGAGGAAGGGAAACTACTTTGTCTCTTTCTCTTAAAAATAAAAATGTACTTGAGGTGACGTCTCTAGAGAAGCAAACAGATTCAGTTCCACCTGTGACAACCCCACCTTCACATTGCTTCTGGGACCATTGAGGACATGTACTTCCTACCATTCACAAGGTCACACTTGCCAGGAAAAGAATGCAGTTAGTGTCTTTATAGAAATGTCCATTGACTGATATGGAAACATACTTGACTCTGTGACCTTTTTCACCTCCTAGTTTTAAATGCTATGAAATTTGAGCTGTGTTTTGGGGTAAATTTGTTTTAGCTGATTTTTTTCCTACTCCTGATTATTTTTAACATAAGCAGAGATCATGAAAAGAGGCAGGACATTCAGAGACTATCACGGAGACGTCATCTGAGGAGAACAGAAGCTGGGAAACACACAAGGGAAAGCAAAAGATCTAAGGACAGAGAAAGAGAGATCCCGCAGCTCATGAAACGTGAACCTGTTATCGCAATATACGTGGAAATGCTGAGATAATGGATATTTTTCTCCCCAAATAGATTCAACTTCAATGTGACTACAATAAGTGAGAGATTCTAAAGGATAAAGAACTAGAACAGAAAAACCAGGAATGAAAGCTGTCTAGCTCTCACTACATGCAGGCTAATTTTGCCTTCCAGAAGGCCAGGCTCATTGTGAGCCTTTGAAAGAATACCTCTGTCCCCCTTTCTGTTTTGCCAGGAAGTTGGTGAGAGAGGAGATGGGCCCGGCTCTTCTCAACAGCCAGAGAAGAATGGCTGAACCCAGTTGTGATGTCAAATCTTTAAAAAAAAAAAAAAGAATTTTAAAAAATACAATTAGGCGGACGGATTTGGAGGTAGAAATTCCACCTCTATCCCAATATTTTTCTAAACAAACACTGAAATTGTGGTGCTGATAGTGGGCTTTCCTGCCATTCATAAGCTGGGTGGAGGGACATTCTAGTAACTCCAGTGTAGAAAAGGGGGCTGGTCATCCGAACATTGCTACTGCCTTTGTTGCGGTGTGTCTGTGATTATGAACTTTCAGAAACCATGGTGCTTGTTACACTGACATAACTACTCAGGAAACCTCCTGATGATCGTACTGATCATATATTACAGTGATGGTGCAGGACTCTGTTCTCAACAAGGTAATGGGAGAGTTACCAAACAATAGACGTGAGAGATATGGTAAGCAAAGAAGCCTGGAGTTTCTGTGAACTCAAGGCTTGCCAGAACGCCTTTCCTGAGGGCAGGTCAGCAAGAAACAGCTCACAGATTTCCATGGGTTTTATATGTGTTATGACTTGATGTTTGCTTTAGAATACTACTCTGGCAACATTATTAAATGAGGATTTGAGGAGAGAAAAAAGACAAGGAAACCACCATGAACAAATTAACACAGTGGCAGTGGGATGGAGAGAGATAAATGTAGTGAATTCATAAGAAATAGATCTGTCAGAATTTAGTGACTGATTAGAAGAGAGGGTTGTAAAGCGAGAAAGATTTGAGAATGACACCCAAGATTTCTACCCAAGGAAAGCGCTTATATGGTTTTTCCACTCACTAGATGGGTAATACATATAAAGAGACAGACTTCTGTGCTGTTATCTGAAATATGCAAATAGTGTAAGATTGTTTTATCCCTGCTTCTGTTTCTTTTTCCTTTCTCCTTTACTTCAAGGATCTCAAAGAGTTTCACTTCATAAACTTATTTAAACTATTTCAATGGACTAAATTGTCAGTTACCTTTACTTCACCTCTGAAAAGTTTCAAAAAGTTAATTTCAAAACAAGCATAGTTAATCCAAAGCAAAGATTTTTCAGGGGTGTGTGTGTGTGTGTGTGTGTGTGTCCCTGTGTTCTCTAGTCTCCTATCTCTTACCTCCTCCAACTTTCATAATTAAAATGCTACAAAGAGATTATGATTGATAAATTTTGAAGGTTTTCAGAAACTAATGAGATCTGTGGAAATACTCTTGGAGTTACTGAACATATTCACAACATTTGCCTGTCTCTAAGGGACATTGCGCACAGGCGCATCTGATGACACAATCTGAAGTTGCCAGTTCTGAGGCTTTGAATTGTATTTTCTGTTTAATGTGTCTGTGAAGATTTCCAATTTTCTGAACATTGGAGTTCTCAGCTGGAAATCTCTTAGGCACTCGGATTCAGGCCTAAGTTTGTGAGATGTGGACACATTTCTAAGGCTATGTTCAGCTGCTCATTTCCAGCCTCATTTGACCTAGACAAGGAGCTAGCTTTCCCCAAATTGCAGGTTCTCCCAGGAAAAGGCTTCACCACCCCTGTCTGTTTTACTTAGTCTCTGGAACTGATGAAGCAGTGGATGTTTTGTGCAGGAGCAAATGGAGAGAAAGGGGAATTTGCACCTGTCAACATCATGTTGGCAGCAAAATGCCGCCCCCCGGTGCAGGTCTAGAGGCCCTACAGCATAAGTCAAGATAGGATCAACAGACAGGAACAGGGCCCAGGTACACTGTCCCAACCAAAGTATTTCAAGTAGGTAATAACTGAAGCAAGCTTCTGATAAGTCACTCAGAGCCTTGTCTGGTATTTTTTTGTAGACACAGAAGACACTGGGTTGGCTCGTCAACTCACCCAACAAGAGAAAATAGCTTGAACCTGTGACAGGAGTAATTCTGGCGTTCAGGAATTTTTTTTCCCCGTCAGTGCTGGCTACACAGGTCAAACACGTGCTACAGTAAAACGTCCTTCTCAGAATCTTCAGACCTTGGATCTTTGCAAGGGAATAGGATTAAAGAACTTATTCTTATATTTCTTGTTCTGGGACGCTCCCTGAGGAACGAAGTCAACGGGGTGATTTTGTGAAATGGCCCACCCTAAAAACAGGTTGGTAACAGCAGCAGCCACGGCAGCGGCAAGCCAGAGTTGAATTCCATTTAAATAAAATGCCAAAAGGCAGTCAGTGAAAGTGACATTTATGGTGTTACTACAAATGCATTCAGTGGGAAAGCTCAGTAGCAGAAGCAAGGGGAAAAAACAAGCTGTAGTGAAAACTGCCATCTGTATATTGTGCCCCGTTTTTAATATTCTGTATTCTCATAAAAAGTGTTGTTTCTGTCACTATTCAATCTCACAAACTCACACAGAACACTGTTAAAAGTCAGCAGTGTGTGAAATGGTATTTTAAAATAAATGAAACCCGCTCGCAGAGCTGCGGAGGAATATTGCAATGCTGGGCGCTGACAGACAGGCACTGAAAAGTAACAACCGTTATCATCTTAAAGCAAAGCGGATTAAATAAAAACCCACAGCCAGTGGTGCATTACCAAGTCTGATATTGACACAGCTGCTCTGGTGGTTATTTTTCATTGTCTCATCAAGACAAAGCATCATGGGATATCAATCTTCCCTCTGTCAGGCCATGCCTGGTATAAAGTTTTTCGTTTACATTTTCATTATATCCCTTTTATCTCTCTGGTGCTAGCGTTTTTTTCCTAACTGTGGGGTGGAATGACCTGTGGGGCAGTGTTGAGCTATTACCTCCTGGCCACAAGAGCTCTTTCAAGGGGGAAGGGGGTGCAGAGGGGACTCTGACCCCTCCCCCTCCCCCAACACCTTTGGCTTTCTTCACATGGCAAAGATGGTTCTCTCTCTTTCTCTCCCCCCCCCGTGGGTTTGGGGGTTTGTTTGGGTGGGGTTGGGGGACACGCTTTTTAAAAATTGCTATAATTTTGCCTTGTATTTTTATGTAGTGTGTGTGTGTGTGTGTGTGTGTGTGTGTGTGTGTGTGTGTGTGTGTGTGTAAGAAGATAATGAGGATGAAAATTAGATCATTTAAGGATATTATTTTCTTTCTTTCCCTTTTCATGGGAAAAAAATGGAGATAGAAAATGGGCAACGTCCCTGAGAATGCTCCAGATATGACAGCAGATTCATGCTCAACTTTAACACACTTCTGTTTTATTTCCTACATGAAAGGTCTCAGATACAATAGAGGACACCAAGACAGAGATTGTTCCTTGACACCTCAAGATTAATTTAATTCCATGGACAGACAGACAGCAGCATGGCAGAGGCTCTGAGCAGATTTCACACCCCAGCATGCTGGGTTATCTGAAGAGGAAATCAGGGCCTAATGGCAGAAGTGGGGTCTCTTCTTACACCTTGCTGAGGATGGGGCAATTTCACAACACAAGCCTGCAGCCGGGCTCTCTGATTCCCAGGCAGGAGATGAGGAGAAGGATATGTGGTCACTGATAACCTCTTCAATGTAAACTTACTTCCTAGATGAGAGATGCTGGTACTGGGAACTCACAGACAGTGTCTCAACAAGATGTCTGTGGTTGTCTGTGAGAAGGGAAGGGCCGCTGCAGGTACTGTGGCCTCAGCAGCCGCAGAATTCAAACATTAGGTTCTTATACCTCATTGGCTTGGTCTTCCTTGAACTGGCCTTCCATTCAAGAATTGGCTGATCTGTGGAAAATATATTTTAATTTGATTCCACAAAAATCAATATGTATAAGAAAGATGAATTTTCTTTAGAGAGACTAATAGTTTTCTCCACACTTACTTCCTCTGCTTTCAAAGTTTCTTGGTGCAATTTTTATAGGGAACAGTATTTGATTTTGAAATATTTTTTCCTGTTAGGCCCTGTACTTCTTAAATCTTTGACCCTAAGCATAGTAATTAGGTTGCTTTACCAGAAGTCAAGAATATAATTTTATAAGACTGAGGTGGATATAAAATGAGTTGGGGACCAATGTCCCAAAGTAGAAAGCAGATGCTGACCTTTTGAGCATCTCCCCTCCACTGGAGCCTCATGTTGGGATTGAAAGTGGTTGTGAAAATGAGTTGAAGGCCTTCTAAGATGTTGCACAGAAAGAACCTCTCCTACTATGCATGTTCCAGGCCAGCAAAAGTGCACTGGACCCAACGGTTTCAATAAGTTATGATAATGCCCAATAGCTTGTGAACAAAGCGACTTGGCACTTGCCATGTCAAAGGCTTAACAGTGACAGCTTATTCATCATCATGTCACAGTCTGTAGGGGTCAGGGTGCTTGCCTGCATCTTCTGAAACATGTGACCCCCCAGGTCACTGCTGAAAGGAAAGAGAATATCCATGCATTGCACAGGAAGTTTCTAAAGCCAGCCATGGGAAGGAATTTCATCACCCAGTCCACATTTCATCAGTCAGAGCTGGGCTAGAAGGCCTTGGCAGAACTACAGGAGAGGTTTCAAACTTGCGGGAACCTTCCAAAGGTCTCTGAAAATAGGGGCAGTGTGCGCAGGAACTTTGTTTTATGGCTGAGAATCAGGGCAAAAGAGGAAAGGGAAAAGTGAGATGACACAGTGCTACGGGAAGGGTCGGCTTCTACTCTGTTCCACTTACGTATACCATCACACTGACATATCCTATCACACTCAGCTACTAAGTCCTTTACTTCCATCACCATCTCCATTGTCCTCTGCCCTCTAGAAGGAGTCAAAGAGTCCATAGAAATGCTCACCCAGCTGTGTTATGGTTATCTATTGCTAGGTAATGACTACTCCCAATAGGGTCAGTTCAAATGGCAATAACCATTAATTTTGTTAATGGATGGAGTGCAGGGGGTTTGAGTGGACTCAGTGTGGCAAGTCTTGTTCAAGTTCTCTCATTGTGTAACAGTGGGCTAGGACATGGATCAACTCCTTTCTCAGTGTCTAGGTTGCAAATACTCAAAGCAGTTGGATCCAGAACAGCAGGGACTCCTTGAGCACCTTTCTCTACAAGGGATTTCTTTCTATGCAGAGGCCTCCATGCTGTCTTGAACTGAGTGGGCTTCTTACATGGTCACAAGGATCTCACAGAGAATTTTCCAAATGATGCCAAGAATC
The DNA here is from genome assembly GCF_000622305.1 of Nannospalax galili. Classification (NCBI taxonomy): domain Eukaryota; kingdom Metazoa; phylum Chordata; class Mammalia; order Rodentia; family Spalacidae; genus Nannospalax; species Nannospalax galili. The sequence continues at coordinate 577,842 of NW_008351346.1, read as the reverse complement.
ATCAGATATCTTTTTCTAACAAAGCCTCAAAGGTCACGTGGGGTTATTCTTCTATATTCTATCCATCAAAAAAGTCACAAATGCTTCCTTTTCTGTTTTCTCAAAGATCAACAGAAAGTAGATCCCACTTATGCTGATAAAACCATCACAAGCTTGAAAGCTTTTAAAATACTCATCTCGGGTTGCTGAGATGGCTCTGTGGGCAAAAGAGCTTGCTGCCAAATCTGACAGCTTGAGTTTGAGCCCCAGAATCTGAATGGTAGAAGGAGGAAACCAACTCCCACAAGTTGTTCTCTGACTTCCACATTCACATGTACATGCAAGTGTGTGTGTGTGTGCGTGCACACACACACACATACACAGCACAAAATAAATAATAAAAGTAAAGTAAATAAATAAACTTCTCAACTTAGAAAAGCCCAATATTCAATTAAAGCTCTGCTGCTGTTGGGTAAAAATTAAATAGAAATAGGTCAAAAATGTTAGTTGTCACATAACAGAAACAAAACTATGCATATATATGGTACTGATGTGTTCTTTTACTCGCCCCATTTATGGTATTTTACCATAGCTACAACAGCCATCTGTCTAGAACTGCTCTTACTGAAGCATTATTTCATGCCCATTCATCCTCTCTTTAGCATCTATAATGATGTAGCATGGTTTGGTTCAAACAAAAGTTAAGACTAGAGAAAGTTATGAAGCACCTCAAAACAAGCCAATGTCCATAGTGAATGTGCAGCCTGCCTTGTTCATAACCTTCCTCTCTGAAAGAACTGTGTCAGCGGAGACAGCTCTTTGATAGGCAACCACATAGCTAAGGAACTATGTGGCATCAATTTTGCAAACAACGCTCCTTTTTCCTCTTGGTCTTAAAATAAAGCCTTTGTCTCAGTCCATTTCTCACAACATAATATGCAAGAATATAGATTGTAGGATTACAACAAAAGATGCTTGTTTGGGCTCAAGATTTGTGAGACAAGGAAGTTCAAGAACATAGTACCAATAGCTTCTTAGCCTCAGGCTGTATCACTACATGACAGCAAAGACAAAAATAAATGAGGAAGCAAGAGGGCAAGTATGTCAGAGGGGAGGTGCCTGGCCCCTATGTAACAACTCACTCTTACAGCAACTAAGCCGATCCAAGAGACCTAACTCACTCCCAGAAAACTTCATTCAGTCCTGAGAAAACTAAACCAGTCTGTCAGGATTAGGTTGTTCACGAGGGTGTTACCACCATGGTTTAATCACCACTCCCAAAGCCCCACCTCTTAAAAGTCTCATTATGTCTGCATACTGTTACCATGGAAACCAAACCTCTCACGTGGACCTTTGGAAAACAAATTATTTCCAAACTACAGAAGCCTTGGAATTTAGAGCCAAATCTGGTGCTTCATGGTAAGTGCAGTTGGCATTGCTGCCTGAGACTGGTGTGCCAAAGATATCTAAATACCTTCCTCTCCCCTGGGTTCCAAGTTTCCCTCTGACTTCATCCTTTTTGACCTTTCCTTGGGTTATGCTTTCTGCCTGGTGTACTGATGGCACTATGACCACTAGTGAGGGTCTCAAATTCCTGTGTATCTTTCTAAGGCACTGAGATTCTATTTGACAAGGAGTTCCTCATCTCCACCCCGCACATGCTGGTTAACATACTCTTCACATAATCAGAATTCTTCTACTCACCCAGCAAAGTATATTTAGATTCCTGGTCCTATGTCACTCCACCAGACTGGATCTTTTCATGGAGCAGTGTCATAGCCACTTGGTTACAGAGGTTTGGACTAATGGCCAAATTTGTTCTCCTGGTCCTGGTTCTGTGTCTTACTAGCTTAAGGTCCTCTCCCCGCAGGGTGCCATTGCACAATCAGACTGCACTGATAATAATAGGAAAACATGAATTACCCATTATCTATTCCAACTGCCTGATTTTTACCTCATATATTTCATCTTCAGAGTCTTGTATGTGGATGGCATGTAACTCACAAAATTCATGACGTTATTAATGTGATCCAACTTTAATTGCTACTAATTTATGACATCTCTGGGTTAATAATAAAGTAGCTTCCTTTATTCAGCATAGAAAAACAGTATTCTCATTAATCAGGTATTCTGATAATTAGAAACTTATAAGTGAAATAATCTAAACCACCTGTTGTGAGATACTTAGAACCAAACACACTTTGGGCATGAGATTTATTCTGAACAAAATTTATGATTTGATAATTCAGAACTTGCATTAGAGTTGTATCATCAGACTGAGGCATCATCTTCAAGAGCAGCCTCTAACATGGAATTGTCTTTGGGAGAGAGGGTTTTGCCTGTAGAAAATGATCAGTTAGTGGAATGATGGGTAGCGGAGGGGACATCATGGCACTGCAAGGCACAGGAAGATGAGTGTCATCCAGGTCATGGGAAGAAAATAGAGTGTGGCTGTGGTCTCCATAGGTCTCCGCAGGTATTAAATGACAAAATGCGACCCTGACCTGCTTTATGATACACAGGTTTCTTTCCAACAAGGCCAGAGGCACGCTTCTCATATCTTCCTCCTTGCCTGAAAAAAACAAACAAACATGACAAAAAGCCATAGAACCGATTAAAACTTGGTTTTCTTTTTCAGAAAACTCGTGATACATTTGCTATGTTTCCATCACATGAAATGACTTAGCACCAGTGAGAAACTGACAATGACATCATCATTCTATAGACATTTCAAATTTAACAGCCATGATATGCAACAAAGCCTTGAGGAGTTACAGTAAATGAATATATCTAATCTTAGCAAGTGGCTACTTTCAGTTTCCAACCAAATATGAGTTCCCCACCTACATATCATGGTCCCTCATCAGCATTCCTGTGATTCGGAGGTGTGGGATCACACATCTAATTTGTGTACATCCTATGTCATTCAAATATCTGAAGGCTCCTCAGGACTTGTCCTAATTTCATAAAGTTAATGATTTCTTTATTTTTCTTAAGATTTGAAATTTTTCATTTCCTAAAATTCAGTCTTAAAACCACGATATAAGATGCATAACATAGATATTACCATCCCTGTAATACAAATAAGGAAATAAGGAAACAAATCACCAAAAAATAAGGTGCTTTCCAAAGACCCTGGGGAAGATCATGGTTACATGTATTTACTCGAGTTAAAAAAAGAAAATAGTCAGTCTGGTCCCTCTGTACCTCTCCCAGCCTTGGTATTTTCATATTAAAAGGTCATCATTCCTACTCTGGTGAGTGTCCAACACCCCAGCATGGGCCCTTCCTGTAGATGCTCCTGAACACATTCTTCCCCGAGTGTTCACTGGTAGATCATCCTTACAATCCAGTGATGTGTCTTGTACATAATTTGAGTGACAGGCACAATCACTTCTATATCACCTGTTAGAATGCCGTGGAATGTCACAAGCATGGAAGAGCTTCAAGACATATTGCTGAATGAATACATTTATAGATATATTCAGGCATAGCACACCTTCTTCATAAGAAGCCCATCAGCAATACACCTGCTTCTGACATGTCCTTGGAAGCCCATCAGTCACATGTGTTAGCAGAAGGAAAGGAGGAATAATACTCTTTGTTTATCTATTCAACACCATTTTGTTTTGCATACTGGAAATATTATGGGGTATGAGTCAGATAGATTTAGATTTAAATTCCAACTCTGCCATTTACTAGCTCTGTAAATGCTGACAAATTACCCAGCCTTCCTAATTCTCAGTTTCTGTATGTATGAAATGAAATGAGAACCTTCTTGCAGGGTAATTTGAAGGATTAAGATAATACAAATAAAGCTACAGGCACATACTAGTCACCCAATCACTTGTAAATATTACACTCACATCTTTACTGCTTCGTAATATCTTTTGGCCAGAACATTCATCGGATGTCCTTGTTTAGACATATCGGATTCATCGTATGATACTGAATAACTGAAACCGGACTCTGAATTTAAAACAGATCCTTCAATATCTGTGGTAAGACATTGGCCTTCAAAAAGAGTGGCATCTTAGGCCAAATCTGTGTATCATGATCCAGTGTCTTATTCATTATTCCTCTTCATTTACAAGATTATCTGAATAAATATTCAGCATCTTATTTACCGACATTCAATTTCACAGTGATTATGTGGAACATTTCTTTAGTATGATTAGCCACAGAATGGAGGCATTTTTCATGAGTGAAATTCATTTTTAATGTACTCAACAAGGATTCTAGGAAGCACCATGGCTCTTTCAGACTGCCTGTCCCCTTGTAGGCGAATTTCTGTAGCCTTCACCCTAAGGCCATTTGCATCAGCAGCATTGATGGTCTCTGGATCACAACCTTTCCCACATACTATAAAAACATAATTTTTATGATATCAATTTGCCTGCTTACACTGATTCCAAAAGACTAGCTGACACCTGGGGTCAATTCTCAGTAATTGGGGCTGATACCCCTAAATATCAACCCTAATCAGAACAAGACTTGCTATTCCTACACTGTGTTGGGCTAAAGGTGTTATTTCTTACTGCAATGACTTCAACTCAGTCAGTAAATTTGGGAATCAAATAAATAGATATCTAAACCTTCATATATCTCCAGAAGGGAGCTATTAAACAGACTATTCATATTCTTTCCCTTGTCTCTGAAACTCTTCTAAGGACCAATTTAGTATTGCTTATATTTGTTCAAGACAGAAGCGATTTCCCAGATGTCTACTAGAATAGCAGCTCACTTTTTAATTCTTCTTTTAGGCAGTCAACACTGACCTAGCCATCCATAAATGCTGGTGTCTGTGGGCAGGGGTGGGAGGGTTGGGGTAGAACAGAGGTTACTAAATTAAAAGGAAAACTGTGAGTCAGAGGAATGAACTACCTTGATATCTAAAGGAAAAACTGGAAGCCCAAATGTGGGGAAAATGGCACACCAGCCCTAATCCCAGACAGGTAAAAGTAGGAAGAGGAAACATGATCAAGAGAGGTAAGGGAACTATGGGATGTTCTCCATTAGGACATTGGTCTGTCTGTGATAGTTGCAAAGAATAAGCTAATAAAAGGCAAGCATGGGTAGGACAGTGAGCAGGTGCTTCGAGTAGCAACAGAAACCCCTGGTTGATAAATGCAGCTCAGCATTAGTCAGTTTGGATTATACAGGTTTGAAAGGAGGCAGGCTTGTTCAAAGGTTAGAGGCGGGATGTCAACCACCTAGCAGCAGCAATCTTTGGACAGTAGCGTTTCTGTTTTGACACTCTACAAAGACATTACAAATATGTACAGAGTTTATGTGTAAGGCTGTTGGGTACCATACCATGCCCAGAAGCTAGGAATGGATCATGAAGGAATCAGCATGTTTAAGTACCTATGCTCGCCCCCTCTCTTTCGCTCTGCCGGATTTCATTCAACAATTCTTCCATATTTGAGTAGCAAATTAGTAACATCTCTAGTGCAGAAGGAATGATCCATGGATTGGAATGAAAGTCACATAGGCTGCAGAAAGACATCAGCTGTCAGGCTGAGTTTATTCACAACCTGTTTGTTGTGACCCTACTGAACGAAGTAACTTCAGTGTTCATAGTACTTTTAAGTAAGTGGCATTATTCATTTTCTTTATGGCTTTGACTTTTACACAGATAGTGAATGTTAGCAGGCCACTGTTGGAACAGTATTATGTCAAAGAACTAGGCAGAGAGGTACTTATTTTCCTAGACGGTCTTCATAGTCGCCATCATGTTTAATGTTGTAGCTTGCTTCCCTGTGGTACCTGGGTCATGTGACCTGATCAAGGTATTCTTGGCAGCCCATTTAAGCCACATAAATATCACTCAAAGGCTGAATATATGCTTTGAGTCACAAGATCCACAGTTATTAAATCTTTCACCAATTTCTTTCTTTCCCCCAGTCTTGACAGCGAAGCTTTATGTTTTATAGAGCAATGTTTTCTCCATTATAGAGTTCCAGTATTTTAAAAAGAGCTGGTGACGCAGAGACCCCAGGAGATATTTGTATCATAAGATGCAAGGCTCTCAGGAGTGCTTCCGGATGGAGGCCAGCATTTTTAGAGCCTGGAGGGTCTTTGAGTTCTTTCTCACACTTGAAGCATTCAAGATGGTGTCCTGGTTTTGAAAAATGTCAAAGGGAAACAGTTACTGTCAGCAGATTGACATTGGAACTGAATTTGCAGTAGCGTGATTCACGCTGTCTTAGACTGTGAACAGTTAAAACTCCATCTGCCCAGCTACCTAGTGAAAAATATGTAGAATTTTATATGTTAAAATAATTGAATGAAAGAAACATTACCTCTCTTTAGTTTCCCCTAAAGAGTGTGATCCATTTAATAAAAGACTATCAGTGGAGGCATCCGTGAGTGCCTACAAAGTGCAGGGCACTGTTGGTAAATCTTTAGTACGCTGATTATATAGCTCACTTAAAATTGCTTAAGAAAATCAGGCATATAATCATGCTTATGTGACAAAAGAGAAAAGAAAGGCAGAAAGAAGATAGCTGCTTACCCAAGGTACCAAGGTTGGAGTTCAAAGGTAGCAATTTCAGCACCAGAGAAATTTTCAACCTGAAGGAAAAGAACTATGCCTTTGGTCTCAATGGTCAGTTGCTGTAAATATAATAATAATATTATTACTGGGGTGTGTGTGTGTGTGTGTGTGTGTATGTGTGTGTGTGTGTGTGTGCTCTGTGGAGGTCAGAGGACAGCTGGTTCTCTCCTTCCACCTTTATGTGGGTTCCAGGTATGAAATTCAAGTCATCAAACTTGCGCAGCAAGTGTCTTTGCCCATTAAGCCATCTCACCTACCCACTAGTCACTTTTCTAATTCTTATCTATGCACTTAAAATTCGGAGCTATTTTTTGCTAGAACAACACAGCAAATTTGGGTTGGATAGCTTCATCTCTCCTCAACTGCCAAAAATAGTGTGGGTAAATTCTAAGGAGTATTTGAATATGCAGTCCACTGAAGTTTTATAAGCATCCTTACTTTTTGGCTAACATGCATGATTATATGATGTGTGACCATTTAGATTAACTGTGTCCAAGCTCC
>NW_008351346.1:525510-570778 GCF_000622305.1 Nannospalax galili | reverse complement strand
TGTCCCAACTCCTAAGTTAGCCCCAAACTCTCTCTCTCTCTCTCTCTCTCTCTCTCTCTCTCTCTCTCTCTCTCTCTCTCTCTCTCCAGGTTTCCTTCTATTATTGTCTGTTTTCTATTATTTCTGTTGCTTGGTAGATTTTTTTTCTGTTGTCTCTCCTGGACTTGTCAATCCCCACCAAGTGGCTCTTCTTGCATTTCATGGATACTGTGATCTGGTTCTCCTTCTCTTCTAGACTCAAAGCTACAGATTCATGGTAAATCTGCAGAGACAGAAAATAGATGAGCGTTTAACCCAGAGAGGGGAAAAGGATACAATAGAGAGATAGCGCTTCACCTTCACAAGATTTTCTTTGGAATTAGAGAACAGGGATGGACCCCTAACATTGTAAATCTACTAAGAGACACTGAGGGGAGCACCTTTAATGTCTGAAGTAGTAGGCTTATAACATGAGACTGAAAACAAAGGCTGGTATTCATTTTTCATAGTCTCATCTAGTCCTGACTCAACAGGTCCTCCGGGAATCCTATAATGTTCTACATGGAACAAGCATTCCCCAGCTTTGCTTTTCTCCCTAGGTTCTTTAACCATCAGCTTTTAAAAGGTAGCATTCTGCCAAAATACCACCAAAGAGTTTCTGTGTGGTGGTTTTTAGAATTTTCTTCCTGGTTTTATTTGTTTGTTTGGTTTGGTTTCTGGTTGCTTTGTTTCTTTGTTTTGAGATGGAATCTCACTCTTTAGGTAGTCCAGGCGGGCCTCCAACTTATTATAATGTAGCCCAGGTTGACTTTGAATTCAAAGCAATCCTCTTGCCTTAACCTCCTAATTCTGGGATTACAGATGTGTGCCACCACACCTGGGTTCAGCTAAATTGTAAACAGTAGACTCAAAACATATCTCCAAATTTTTCAGCACTTCTCCCAATGAAAAGTAGAGCCTCGCTCCCCCATTCCCCTTTTGGTTACTGACTGTACTTAGTCATATATAACAAATAAAACAAGGCAAAAATGACCCAGTATGATTAGACTATAAAGGTGTGGCATTGTTTCCTCTGAGGAAGCCCAGCTACGTGGGACAAGAACCCTCTGATAGCAAATGAAGAGGCCCATGAGGTGAGGGACTAAGTCAGAGGCTGCCTCATAAAATCCATGTGAAAGAATCATTTTGCCCTTAACTCCAGGATTCCTAAGACTTAACACAGCTTAACTACAAACTCATGAGCTACCCCAGCCAGTAGTGTCCAGCCAAGTCCTTCTGAGATTCCTCATTTGGCAGCTGTAAAGTGGCACATGTGTGATGTTCTAATCCAGTTCGCTTTACAGTCATTTATTACGTAGCGATAGATAGCTAACACAATTGTCCTCTATTACCTTCCTCCCTTCTACATCCCTTTCTACATTTTTATACCATCAGTTCCTTGTCTTAACTCCTCAAATCGATAGCTTTTAATTGTCTAGTGATTATTCTACAAAGTGAATTAAACATGTCAAATGCAGTAAGATTGAATTTTACAGTGATATCTACATACCCACCACTTAGGAATTGATCATTTACTACTGCTCCTGTCTTACCACATCTTTATCCATCTACCTGTCTCTCCATTCATTGATCCATCTAATTTTGATGCAGCTCAAAGTCAGTTGCAAATATTAGTGACTTTTTACCTTTAATATTTCTATATGTATGGCAGGAAATATGTTTAATATTTCTTGATTTTTTTTCTTTTTTGAATAAGAAGAAATATAATGAAGTAGATGATGTTACATGGAGATTTGCTGATTTTGACAAACCGATCTATATGCCAGCCAGGTCCATATGAAGAGGAAGAACATTCATGAGTATAAATTTATACTCATCACAAGACAACTCCTTATAATTCTGTGCCTTTCATAGCATCTAGTGGCAAGTGATAGAATGTAAGTGATCAACCTGTATGTTTTACTCCTTTCATGGATGTCACCTGAAAAGGATAGTAAAGATACTTGGTTTTAACAAGCCAGAAAACAAAGACGTCTGGGAGCCTCAAGAAGTCAGAGAAAAGATAGAGAATCTGCCCTCTATTCTTTGTACAAAACTCCTTAAGGAATTATTTGTCCGCTGAAATTAGCATGGCCTAGAGATAGTAAAAATGCTTATGAAAGGCAATTTGTTTTCCATGGAACTCACCAGATGGTCCAGACTGTTAGGTATTACTTAAATCACCACTTGGGAAAACCTGTTATCTCTTTCCCTTATAATAACCCCTTGGCCTGAATATTATGACCTGTGCACACAGCAACTGCAAAGCTTTGCTAGAAGTATTTTAATGACTTCTCAGGGCCATGTGATGCAAAGATAGTTTGTAAGTTAAAATAAAAAAAATAAAAATAAAAGGAGAACAGTCTTCTGGTTTGAGCGGGTAGCCGATAACAAGGAAGCAGCATGCAAAGATAGTTTGTAAGTTAAAATAAAAAAAATAAAAATAAAAGGAGAGCAGTCTTCTGGTTTGAGCGGGTAGCCGATAACAAGGAAGCAGCTCTGTCTCTGTCCTTACAAGGGCCCCTCTTGGTGTTGGAGCTACATGTGCACCTGAACCTGGTGCTCACCTCTGCCTTCTGACTGGCCCTCCATTACTCCCTGCATATCCTGGCACTGGCTGACAGGAGATTGCTCTCATCACTCCCCTTGAAATTGTCTGCGCTGAAACAGGCCTGAATTTATAGAGGAGTGCCTAGGGTTTTTTGTTGTTGTTTTTCCTTCTGGTTTCTCTGCCTCCTTTGTCTGAGCTGCTATCCTTATCGCTCATCTCTGTCTATTGCTCCCCTCTCAACACATTTTCTTCCAACTCTTTGGCTCTTTTAATTTATTTCTCCTCTCACAGCCTATCTCGTTGGTGCTGGCTCTCACGTCATTTTTATCTCTACCTTCTCACATTCCTTTTCTCTCTCTCATCCCTCTTTCTCTCTTTATTTTCCTTTTGGCCTTGCATGTTCTCAATCTCACACCAAACACCCACTTTCTCGATTCATTCCCTATTCCACCTTCCTGCAAGCTGAGCCAGCACATTACCCATTTGAAAGCCTTTACAAAATGGTACTTTCTTCTCTTTCCTATAAACACCAGACTCTCTCTTTTGTAGCAAAATGAAGAGACCCGATTTTCAACCGTGAAGGTTGCCCAGAGCTGTCTAATTTGTCAGCCTGGTTCCACCTGCCATATGCACAGCCCTAAGCCCCATGACAGCCCTCATTTTCTAAGCTGAACTTCGGCCTTTGCCCTCTGACCCTTTTGTTCACATTCTGTTATTGCAGAGGGACAGAAACACAACCCACTGGTACCTTATTACAGTTTTAATTTACCCGGTAGTTCTGCCACTTCATTTTCACCTTCAGCTTCTCTCTCTCTCCCTCTGCAAGAGCTCCCCTTTGTTTACTGTGAAACACGGTCCCAAGAATCCTATTTGCATCCTCCCTGTGGCTGAGATCAATGCTGAGATTGCTGTGAGTGGTTTTGTGTTGTCGTTTTGCCTTTCTCTGATTCTACACACTTGTACTGATTAGTTTATTGTTCTCTATCTTTTCACAACCAACATAATCTAGGACTCATGATTTTTTAAGTTTCTGAGGTTTTGATGTAATTGTTTAGAAACACATGGTAGCTTTGTAATCTGGCTGTGCTTTCAGTACAGGAAGTTAGGGGCTATTGGTCAAATCACCTGTTTTCTAAATATTCCCCTATGGTGGGTTCATTTTTCTTTGAAATTATGGTGAAGATAGATGGCGAGCTATGTATATATCATGCTGTCCCTTGTTCATTTTTAAAACTGGTTTACCTAGAAACTTAAACTAACAACTAGAAAATTCAGCCAATAAACCTCCATAGAAGCCAGGTTAATTTAAATGTACTTCACCAACACGACTGTGTGGTTGTATTTAAAACATCTCTGCGTACCATAAGGTGAGAAACAGCCTTCCACACCTCATCTTTTTGACTTCTTACAAATTGTAGATGAGATTTGGAGAGATTTTGAAAACTGTGTCCTTTTTCTTTTAATATCCAGTGCTTAGCAAGGTAGCCAATGCCTAAACTATATTCAATGAACTCATGAAATCAATTATATTGATCCAGTTTCACTGATCAATATAATTATTGTTCATTATTGTCATCTTGCATTATAGAAGCTTTGGGAGGAAAGGGCCTGAAGAAATCTGTGAATGTCCACAGAATGTGCTTGGAAGAGAACACATCATTTCTCCCTAGAGCTGTCTCTTCGAGCACAAGATAGGAAGAGGCAGATAACCTCTTTCATCTCTGATACCAGAATATTGTAAAGTAATGATTCTGCCTTAGCCCCAGGTAACTACAACCAACATGCACAACCTGCCGAGACTTAACAGAGAAAACTAAAGAAACTCATATGTGATGGTCACCAGGACACATGAACAGCCTATAAAGGTGTATGTGTATCAGGAAGTCACAAAGTGCTCTGTGTTCTCCCAAGATCCTCAGCCTGATGAAGAATAGAAATTACTTCCTCATTGCTAAAAGACTTTCTAACTACTTTTGTAACAGTTGGTAACAGTTCAGCTCTGACACATCAAACACCAAACCTATGATGTTAAATAGTGAATACAAACAGGGAACCAATGCTATGTCCTTTGGGGCTGCAAACAAGGATTCAAGGAGGAGAGACTAGATAAGGTTCAACCAGATCAAATCGAGGAAGGGAACTTAAGATCTCTCATTGAATCCTTACCATGCAGCAAGCACTGTGCTGGGCACTCTGACAAAGGCAGGAAGGGTACCACATAATGAGGAACGAAACTCCACTTCTGTTCTCTAAGAACTTCTAACTAGGCATGGGTATAGATTTCTATTATGCAAGGAGAAAACATAGGCAATGCTTATTGAGAAACAGTGACAGGATCCTAATGGAAATGGAGGAACTGTCAGACGCTTTGCTTGTGGGAACAGTGACTTCTGAGTGCACTTTGAAAGATAAACAAAACCAATTTCCCAAGATGGGTTGGGTTCAAGTGAGCAGTGAATAAAAACCGTGGGAAAACATCCTAGGACAGGCGGGAAAGAGACCACAATGTGGCTGAAATGGAGCACTGATAAGAAAGGTAAAGAGGATCTGTGACGGGTTTCACGCACAGCAATTTCATTCTTAGGGAGGATTACTATGGTAGATGTTCATAGCGTAGGTTGACAAAGGAAATACCAGGGAACTACTAGAAGACAACTCTAGGTGTTGGGAAAAAGTTGTTAATTTATTGGCTGGTTAGTTAGTTGGTTTGGTTTGGTTTTTGAGACAGTGTCTATTTATCTAATATAGGCTGGCCTGGAGCTTGTGATTCTTTGACCTTATCCTCCCAAATGCTTAGACTGCAGGTCTGTACCACAGTGCCCAGTGGGTTAGGTGGTCTTAACTGCATAGACATAATGTTTCCACTTTGCTCCTTCCAATCAGGCTTGTACTTTAATTCCCTGAAAATGGACCTGGCCACATCACTTGCTTTGACTAATTAAATGTTTTATTATTTTTATGTGTATGAATGTACTGCCTGCATGTATGTAAGTGTACCCATGTCATGCAATGCCCACAGAGGTCAGAAGAGGACGTTGGATCCCCTGGAAGTGGAGTTACAGACAATTGCTAGCCGCCATGTGGGTACTGGGAATGCAACCCGAGTTCTTTGCAAGAGCAGCCAGTGTTTTTAACTGCTGAGTATCTCTCCAGCCCCTGCTTTGACTAATTAAAATGGAGCAGAAGCGATGTACATTGCTTCAGGATGGAAGCATTTAACTCGTTTTTTTAGGACTTATTTTATTATTTCATTTATTTGCATGTGTATGTGTGGGGGCGGGGTGTATGCTCATGTGCATGCAGGGACCTGTGGAGGCCAGAAGAAAACAGTGGATCCCCTAGAGCTAGAGTTAGAGGCAGTTGTGAGCTACCTTATGTGGGTGTCAGGAACTGAACTCTGGTCCTCTAGAAGAGAAAAAAAAAGTGCTCTTAACTGCTGAGCCATCTCTATACGTCTTGTTTAATTCTTTATACCAGACACCTGACATTCTCTCTATCTCCCTCTGCCTAGAGATCAGTAATTCTTTAGATAGTAGGAGCTAGTCTACACTCTGAATGCAGCATGATGGAAAGCAGGGCCTTACTAACTTGTATGGGATAACTAGGCAGAAAAATAAACCTCTGCTATGCTAAACCATGGAACTATGAAGTGTTGCCCCACTGCCTGGTCTATTATCTGCTAGCTTGCTTCTAATATAGTCTCATTTTTGTCTAATGAACACTTTCTTCCGTTTTTTTTAATTATTATTCTATATTAGCCTTATGTTGTTGCCATTGTGCTGATTTTAGAGAAATTCTTCTGCAACAATGCCTATAGAGCTAGGAAAAGTAACTAGAGATTTGATGACTGTTATTCTTCTTGTGAATATTTACAATCATTAAGATCTCAGACTGTTACGTTCTCACTCTTCCTTTAGGGAGCCAAGAAGTGCCATGGACTTGACAATAGGTTGTATGAATGGAAAGACTAACACTGTTTCTTATGTAATAAATTTAAATTTACTGACAATACATTCTGTTCGTAGTTCTCCTGTTTTTTAAAACTTCATGAGATTTGTTTCTAGTGTTCTCTGCAATGATCAGTTCTAATCCTCTTCCAGTTCCCAATGTCCTTGTCCTAAGTAGATGGCTCTGCCTTCTCCTTTTTAGAATAAAGGATGTTTAGTTTCTTTAGCTGTCTGAGGTCAGACGGACTTTTGGATTTAGAAGCAAAGAACAATTCAGACGTTACTATCTCCTCTGAGAATTCTTTCCTGAGAATAACATCTTTCCTATCACTGCCCAGAAATGTCAAGTTGTGAAGACTGAAGGGAGGTGGATGAGAGCTGGGAGAAGTCTAGCTCAGATCTATGCTACCGAGCTCTATGCTCCAGCCAGGTGCTGTTATGATCCCCCTCCTCCCCAGAAAAGCATTTTTGTCTAAATGTTCAAGAACCTGGTTTGTGCTCATGCTCCAATTCTACCAAGACCCATAATACAAGCAAGCAACTCTACTTCCTCTTTTCTCCAGGCTCATTCTTGAACCTCATGACATCCTTTTAAAGGCCTTTCCCAGCTTCAATAACTGCCTTATAATCACCTTTGGCAAGAGTCTCTCTTCACCATTCTACAAGTGCCTTGAGGACATATGCTGATATTTATTCATCATTGAGTCCCTAAATCTTGGCACTGGTTGCTCAACAAATATTTAATATATTAATAACTAATAATGGATGAATCAACTCAGATTCCATTCAGTAATGGTGTGACTTTAAGAACAGATGGCCTCTCCAAATCTTTACTTTACTATTTGAAACAAGAAGTTGGCTTAAATGGTGCCTGGCTTTCTTCTGCTCTAAAGCCCCTTTACATTGAGCGTAAACTTACACATTCATATTTCTGTCTCAGGAGTACAAGATATCCGTCTTTCTAAACATTTTCTCCTTATTTTTGTGTTTGTATCTTCTCTGCAGAATCTTAAAGCACCTAGTGAGTCCCTTTTTCTAATTATCACCTGCCCACGTCCTATCAGCATCTCAGATTGGCTGAAGATTTTAGCATTGGGTTTAGCCAGCCGACTTTTCTAATCTGAAGTTCAGGATGTTTCTGGTTGGCTTTAGCTTCCCTGTCAAGAGAAACACGTACCAACCTTGTCCCTGTGCCTCCACTCTTCAGTTCTAGTCATTTTGAACTCCATTGGAATCATTCACACAAATGGTCACGTTCTGGGCTTCAGTACCATGGGGAACTGTTCCAGTCTGTTCCTCTTAATTTAAAACACTCCAGCGTCTACACTGGAGATCTAATATTCTGGGCTTTTGATTTCTCAGCTCCTATAATAACTGTTCAGACTTCATCCAGACTCTATTTCCTTTATTTCAAATTTCTCCAAAACTTGTTTGCCACTTGTTCATTTTATTTTGTTATTTCTCGGGCTCGCAAAACATGGTTTTCTTTATGAACTTCCAATCACCCAACGTTAAATGTAACTATACTGATGCCTTCAAACTCTGCTGAAGGAATCCCGTGTCCTTCATATTGGGGTCACAAATCCTTGTTTCCATATTAACTTATCCCCTCCTGAAAACTATTTCATCAGCTACAGAAGAAATTCCCCTTCAAGAATTTTTTCAATACTTCTCAAGCTTCTCAAGTACTTCTTTTCTGGTCATTTTACCTCTTTTTTCTCTGTGAAAATCGAAGTATCCAGGCAAGGACTCACAATTTCCTGCTCTAGCTTCATAATCATTCATCCCCTGTCTGAGAGGTCAGGTGACTCATCTCAGCTTCCAACAGCAAATAGCAGTGGTGATTGTAATCCAGGCCCACTGGGTCCCAAAACTTATTTGTAAAAATTATGCTGCACAGTTGCGTAGTGAAGAATAGCAGCTCCAGCAACACTGCCTGGCTAAATTCTAACTTAGCCACTTAACCGGTTTTGTGGCTGGCCTGTGACTGTGTTTTCCTGTAATGAAATTGTCTAACAGCGCCAATCTCACACATCTGGCGTTCGTATTCCATGAGTGAGGATGCAGTGAACTATACCTGGCACGTACTCCCTAAATCCTAGCTATTATTTGAGGAGAACACAGCTAGAGTTTTTAAAGAATTTTTCAGAAATGCAGGTGAGAAATGACCGACATACTATACATAAGCTTTAAAAAAAAAAAAAAGATGTAGACTTTTAAAAACAACATTGGATTTATTTAGAAGAAAGTCTGTTTTGGAGATAAAAATTGTAGTCAAATAAACTTGTATTAAAATCCTGGCTTTGTGGAATCTTCAGGAGGTAATTAAGCTACATGCTAAGTGTTCAACATGCAACAGGGTTTTGCTAATATTATTGCTTCCTAAACTACACCTTCTTGAATTTTCCAACACTCCCTTCCTTCCACAACCTTTAGTCCCAATTTACTCGGGAATCTCTTGATCTTCTTTCTCTGCCTTCCAGAGATTTCATTCATTCCCTAGACCCGACTCAGAAAAAGGACAGAGTCCACCTCTCTAGGAGCTTCACACTGAAACCGTAGGCTTCTCAAGTCTGTCTACACAACAGGTCCTTGGGACTAATGCCTGAGATTCTGATTCGCAGTATCAGGGTTAATTTCAGATCTTTAGAAAAGAAAACAAAAGTTTCCAGACAGTTGAAAGTTGCAGCTAGATTGCAAATTCCAAATCTTTCTTCTTGGACATTTTGTGATTACTCTCAAATTAAACACATCTAAAGTCACTTTCTTCTGCCCATTATGAATAGAAGAAACACAGCACCGTAACACAGGATGTGCTATAATTTTGCTTTCCCTGCCATTATTTCATCAACAACAAACCCAGAGGCAGATAGTACCAGCTTTAGTTTAGTGGGTCAAGGACACCAGGTGTGAGTTTATGAAGTGTTCTTGGCCTTTCTTTAATGATCCGAGTGCTAATTATGGTTAACACAATTAACATGGTTCTATCAGACAGCTTTCCAGTCAGAAGAAATGAGGACCCAAGCTGGAAGGTACAGCACATCTCTTACAAAAACAAAGAGTTGTGCCCCCAAACCAAATAGAAGGTCTATTTACGCTGCATTGGCCAGAGGCCCATCACATGAACATGACAATGAGAAGATAAAAAGAGAATGAAGCTTAGACATCTCATGGGCTTCTTTTTCTTGTATTGTTTTTGTTGACTGAAAACCTACTTAGTTAACTAGCTTAAACCTTGGTATCATCCTTAGCTGTCTCTCACCTCCCATATTCAACATGTGTCAAATGAGCTTCTAACCATAAAATACACTTATTCACTCACAACCGTGCTATCGTCACAGTGTTTCAGGTCTTTGAGATCTTTGATCTACACAGAGTGCCTACTATTTTGCCTGTAGTCTTCCTGTGCTCCACCCAAGACAGTCTGCATACCACCTTCAGCCACCTCGCCAAGGGAATCATAAATCTTTCAGGGACTCCTTGATCTTTCCAGCAAGATGATATCAATACCCGTTCCCACAGACTGGGCTTGTCAAGGGACATACCCCAGGCTTTCAGCCCATGCCATGCTCTCTGTTTTTTCTTTTTTTTTTCCTCTGTGATGGATAGCTTTAGTTGTCAACTTGACACACCTGAATAGAGGGAGCCTAATTAGGTACATGTTTTGGATTTTACAGGAGCCCATAGTTAAAAGACTTTTAAAAGAGACTATGGACTTTTCAGTGCTTAGATTTTCTAAGGGCTATGAAACGTTTGTATTGTCTTACGCTATGATATTGTTAACATCATATCTTGGGAACAAAAAATATAAAAGTTGTGGTTTAATAGTGATATATTTGTGTGTTAGGTTGACAAGGGGTGCTGGATATTTTTAGTTGTCAACTTAATATACCTGGGTTGAGGGAGCCTTAACTGGTGAATTGCCTCCATTGGACTGACCTGTGGTCATGTCTGTGGAGCACCTTCTTGATTATTAAGTGATGTGGGAGGGTACAGCCCACTGTGGGTGGTGCCACCCCTGGGGAGGTAGTCCTGTGTTGTTTAAGAAAACAGGTTGAGCCAGGGTGATGGGGAGTAAGCCAGTAAGCAGCGTTCCTCCATGGTCTGTGCTTCAGCTCCTGCCTCAGGTTCCTCCCTGAGTTCCTTCCTTGGGCTCCCTGATGAACTGTGACCTAGGATTTTTAAGCCAAATAAACCCTTTCCTCTCCAAGTTGGTATTGGTCAGGGTGCTTTGTCACAGCAATGGAAAGGAAACTAAAACACCTTCATTTGCAGTTTCTTCCTCTATCAGGGGGAGAGAACTACATCAGGATTGAAAACAAGAACTTCTTATCAGGACACAATGCTGGACTCACTCTGGTAACTCACCATGTTCTAACACCTAGCTCACAGAGGACTAGATCTTTGTAGGTTTTACTGTCTCACCTTGTTATGACTAGAAGCAATTTGAATGTGCCCACTGGAAAAACACTAATAAGCAGAATATGCAAGCACAGAGCACAGAAACACTGTGTTACTTACTTCTCTTCATGACTCACTTCATGTGCCCATCTTTCTCCCACTGAAGATGCAGCCCTGTAAGCCTAGGCAAAGGAGATGCTCTGGCTTGCCTTGAGATGCAAGGTAAAGGAGACTTTCTGACCAGGGCTGGCCTAGCTCCAAAGTGGCTACTTCTGGACTCAGATTGTAAAAACAACTCTCTCTCTCTCTCTCTCTCTCTCTCTCTCTCTCTCTCTTTCTCTCTCTCTCTCTCTCCTCTCTCCTCTCTCCTCTCTCCTCTCTCCAAAACCATAGTGCATCTTGGTAAATGTTTAAGAACCAGCTATTTTTATCAAGGGAAAGTCATTTATTTGTCACACTGGTTGATTTTTGTGGTATAAACACGCCAACCACAACCAATTTCAAGCTGTCAGCATGATATCACAGAACCCAGAGATGAGAAAAAATGTACACAATTAGCTCTTGCAAGAAGGTGTGAGCTAAGGCCAGCATGTCACTGTGTACTGTTCATTCATTTGTTCACTCATTCATTCTCTACTTACTAAGTACTTACTGTAGTCTAGGTTGCATTTACTGTAGGGAACAGATTGGCATGATCTCTTACATTATAACCTAATGAGGGATTAAAGCTACTTCTTTGGAAATTCAATGTACTTTTATGCTTTTATTATGCTGCCTATAAATTATTACATGGATATCAGTTACCCTATATTATAAACTAATTCTCAACAGGCTTCTCATTTGAGCCTCAACATTACTTGCCGTTGTTTTACACATGGTAGACTTTGTACAGATTTACTAAAAAAAGAAATAAGTGTAAAAATATTGACTTGTTTGCTTTTGAGGGACCTGGCATGGCAGCTGGGACTAGGGATGAAATGGAGACAAAACCCACCAGCACATCCTCTTCCTAGAGTCCCTTTCTGTCCCAGGTGAATGATCTTGTTATGCAAGTTGAGCTTTGAGTGACTTCAACCATACCCTCCTCCTGTACTCAGTTCCAAATAAAAACGAATTACACAGAACCTAGCAGCAGTACTTTACGAGTACCAGCAATTGCTACCGTGCATCCTTAATAGCAGCGTAATCAAAAGTTATGATGCATTTTTCTGTAATCACAAGAAATGATGCCCACTTAGTGCTAAGTAAAGCCAATTCCCCACCACACAAAAAGGCAAAAGCATTTCAATTTTCATTTCGAAACGAGTGAGTCAGAATCAATTTGGTAAAGCAGTTAACAGCAACTGTGTGCCCCTTTCCAGTTCATAACAGGTACAATTTTCTTTTAACAAACAGCCAAGCAGAGGTCTCTGTTGCTGGATTAACATAGTGTGTTCAAACCTTCTGACTATTGTGTATTTAAATTGGGTAATAGAGGCCGTCAAAGAGACACCAATATGAATCTTCAGAAGCAGACCAATTTTCCAGCCTCTAAACATATCTTTGGAAAAAATTATAAATATAAATATGCTAGGAAGGAGTTTTTCATGAGGATTTCAGAACACTACAGTCTAAAACACATGTCCCACGTGCCTTTGTGTGAGCAAAACCCGAGTTGCAGAAGCAAAGAAATGTCTTTATTTTGTGAAAAGCATCTGTGCACTGCATTTCCTTACGCTTTCTTCCAAAATGAGGATGTCAGCTAAAAAGAAACAAGTGTTAAATTTTAATTGGGCTTAGAAGACCAACCTTCTCTCACATTTCCACCACATGAACACACACACACACACACACACACACACACACACACACGCACATGCACACGCATACACAGAGTCTTCTCTGGGAACATAAAGAAGACGACTGACAAAATATATTTGTCTAATATAATTACGTGTCCCAATGAAACGAGTTTTAATAATAAAATCTTAAATAGCATCATCATATGTTTGAATATTTTCATTCTTCACTGTCTTCCTCCTCTTCCTTCTTCCCCCCTTCCTCCTCTGCTTTTGACTTCTTGAGATAGGCTCTCTTATGACCTAGATTAACCTTGAACTTTCTACGTAGTTGAGACTAGTCTTGAACACCTGATCCTCCTGCTTCTGCCTCCCTGGTGTTAATATTCCAAGTGTGTATCACCATGTCTAATTCCATCTTTAATAGACAACAATACTGAATGTGCATACACACATAAATATGCAAGTGATTTTGTTTTTAATCTAGCATTAGGTTTTCAGAACTGTTGGAACACCGTGAAAAATTCTTGTCTTTAGAAGTAATTGGAATTTTGACTTTTTTGTTTTCTCACAATTGATTTATTTAGTCTGAGGTTTATACAAGAAAAATATATTCCAGATGTCAAGCCAATATCCCTAATGTAGAGTATTCTGAGGCTGTAACACAGACACTGCAGTGATCCAATTAAAATACAGCCACGGCACTATTTTTTAATAGCTGGACATTCCCAATTATTAAATGGATAGAAATGAACTCAATTCAATAATGCAATGTCCTACTCTCTTATTTTTCAGACGTAAAATAAGTGCTTCCCAAATTTCCACTGAAGAAGCTGTTGGAGTCAATATTATAGGATCGTGAGCATGAGAGCCAATTAATAGAATAGTGGTGAAAACTACGTATTGATCCAGATGATGTGAACTGAAAGTCAATTGGGAGTACCTGTAGCCTAAACACACCTGAAGGAAAAATAGAGCAAGACTCCTGTCCTATGTTTACTCCTATGTGTGAGTTTTCTTTCCTTTTCTTACCGGAGCCCCATGGATCAGCCTTGTCTCGGGAGAGCAGATTTTGTTTCATGCAGTCAAAGGGGTTGCTGTGTCCTTTCCTAAGGAATGGGCCATACTTTGGATTCATAACTAGGGAAATGGTATAGTCTGTAAATGCCTGCTCCACAAGCATAAGAACCTGAGTTTGGAACCCCAGCACTTGGGTGCACAGAGGCACACATCTGTATTGTCAGCACCAGGGAGCTGGAGACAGTGCCAGGCACTTATTGGACATCCAGTCTAGTCAAATTCATGAACTCTAAGTTCAATGAGAGATGCTGTCCCAAAAAAATAAGGTAGTGAGGAATGGAGAAAAATACCTCTGTCCTCCACATGTACCATGAACATACCCACAGAAATATGCACATACTACATACACTATAGATAGACAGATAGATAGATAGATAGATAGATAGATAGATAGATAGATAGATAGAGACAGAGAGGCAGAGAACCAGAGAAACTGTCTGATTGAACAAGATGCCAGAAAGGTCCTGGTCACAGGAGGGGTGCAGTGAGAACCATGGCTGTGAACCCAGTGGACACTAACCTATTAAAGCTTCATTGTGCTCCCCACTCATCCTCTTCTTCGAACTTCCGCAGATTATTTGTTGCTCAGACGGGCCTCACTCGCAAGCCAGGACAAGAGGCTCCACAATGGAGCATGAGGCGGCTAAGATACAGTCACCTTCACTTCCCAGGTCTAGTTTGGGGCAAACCTCCAAAGAAACAGCCTTTTCTAGTCACTCAGGAGCACGGGGGGCGGGGAATAACTCTAGTTTGTGATTGGATGTTTTAAAGCTCAGGCGTGGTTTTCTACCAACAGTCATAATGTTCAAATACCAAATGTTCTCATGAGAATTTTTGTTTAATGAATGCATCCCAATGTCCCATCCTCTTCCAAATTCACACTTGGGCACTTGAGCGTAGTTGTTAGGGAGTCCCAAGAGGCAAATGTGTAGATTGTTAAAAGCAGTTGGAAAAAGAGTTTATAATGGGATACAATTTTGAAACAATAATTCTGTTATTGTTACTGAGAATTCTGTTACTAAGAATGGTCTCCTTTTTATATGAACTAAAGAATAAGCTATCACCTTAAAATGATCTTAAAGAAAGAAAAAGCATGCAGGCTGAATATAGAGAAATGATAACCAAGAAATAAGCTTGTTGCATTTATTTATTTAGCAAATCTTTCTGTATGTGTGTACATGCATTCATGTGTGTATACAGGTGCACATGCATGTCTTTATGTGCATGTGGAGGACATAAGTCAACATCACAGTCTTTCTCAATTCCTATTCACATTAGTTTTTGAGACAAGGTCATTCCCTGAAGCCTAAGTGTGAGTGTTCACTAGACTGATAGAAAATCCAGGGATGTACCTATCTCCTTCTCCCCAGTCCTGGGATTATAGGTGCTCATGGCTGTGCCCAGCATGTTTACATGGGTGCTTGGGTGGAGTTCAGGTTCTCATGCTTGTATGGAAAGCACTTTACTGACTGAGCCATCTTCCCAGCCTCCCATTTGGCAGATCTTGCTGTGTGAATGAAAGCCTATGGTGTATGCTAGACATTAGCACATAAGTTTGTATGGTGACTGAGAACAACTCGAAAGAACTTAGAGATCCCTAGATCCTTCACTGACTTCCTACAGGCCTTATCTGTAGTTGTGGTTTCTTAGGATAGGCCCAAAGGCAAGAAAAATGGAAAAGCTATCATTTATTGGTTATCTGTCACAAGTATAGAATCCTGCCAAATTCTTTTCATGTATCTCATGAATTCAAATCAATTTAATTGACAACTGATTGTTCTTCAACATGTAATGCTGACACTGGAGTTAGCTAGGCCAGGCACTAAAAGTCACAGGGTAGACCAAGTTCCTCTGGTTCTGTAGTCTTGGCTAACTGCCTGTAGGAACCAGGGTGTGAACTGCTCAGAAATTACCAGGCTGTTCCCCCAGGATGAGAAAGCTTGAGGTGGGACGCAGAGGCTGAGCAGGACAGTGAAGGAGGAAGTGATTTATCCATTGTATTATTCGAAACTGCTGTAATAAAAAAACAGCTCAAGCATAGACTGTAGCCAGAAATCCAAACTAGAGCTCTGGACATGAGTAAAAGTGAGAAAGGAGGGGTGTGGGTGCAGGAGACACACAATTTGGGTGGCAAAAGATTCTTTCTGATTCTCTTTTTACTAAATCGATCTCCATGGATACCTTTTAAAAAATACCCTTGAATAAGATTCAAAAGGGACACTAGATTTTGAAATGTAGGATAGGGACATATTAGATTCAGAATCATAGATTTTTATAGCTGGAAGGGAACATTGAGATCCCCTAGGCAAGCTTTCCAGTATGTTCTGGGGAGTTCTGTTATCTCAGAGCCACAGTGGTATGTGGGGAGAGGCTTGACTGGCACAGAGAAAAGGGAATAGGCAGAGGCTGATTTTACTTCATTCTCATACTAGGATTTTATTTAACATTTCCTTTAGAAAAAAAGACCTATATTTAAAATGGGATAGCAAACCATTTCTATTTCTACATGTAAAGTCCATGGTACCCATCCAAGCAAGGGAGATATTCCCAGGGATCTGTAAGCTGACAGTGACTTTTATCCCCTGACTCCAGAATGCTCACCACCACACCAGGCTGCCTCTCATTATGCAGCCTAATTTCCTGTGAGATGGTTTAATTAAAATTGTGGCCATTTTGGTTTTAATCTTGAGACTCTAATTATTTTATGTTAAATATCTTGGTAGCTAATAAAAATGAATTAAACATATAAATACAACATGAAGTTTAAATAATATTTTAAATGGTGTTTGGATCCTCTGTCTTTCTGCCTCCATGGACTTTAATATTTTAATCTCTGACTGCCTCTACAGATAAAGCTGCATGCCATTTCTGAGGGCAAATACCTAATAACTTATTTCTTCAAGGTCAGGTTGTTATTTTGTATGAGGAAAATTGTTCCCCTAAACCAGCCAAGTATAATTACCAAGTGTTTTTATTATTGTGCTAGAATTTACATAGAAGTGAAAAACAGTGACAATGGAGTTCTAATCCCTTCCCCACTAAGTCTGGTACTGCCATAAACCTCCAGAAAAAAAAAAAGTCTGAAACCACAGGAACCCAATATTGCATTTACCTCCCCGGGTTTTATGCTCTTTGTTACAGACACAAAGGAACAAGAGTTGGAACTACAAGGTACACAGGGTCTTAGTTTTCCTCCTTGCCTGGTAATATCTCCCTAGGCAGGTCTTAAATAATAAACATATATGTTTACGTCCAACATTGTTAAGGCTTCTTACATTTATTACTATCTCACTAAATCTTTACAAGGACATGATGCAGTGACTATATATCCTCTCTACAATATAGAAGCAGAAATGAAGGCATAAAGATTAATTTGCCTAAAGCCACTCAGGATTCAATCCATGTGGCTGGAATCCAGAGCCCACAAAGGGCAACCTGGGGAGATGCAATGTACATGGAGTTCGGTGGACTAACTTAGAAATCAAGTTTAAGGGAACAAATGAAGCCATTGTTTAAAGGTTTGTGTTAGGATTGGCACCATAAAAATGGATGTACCTGGAATTCTCTTTTTCTTAAGATTTGACTCCCCCAAAGCAATTAGAAAGGAGAAATGAGGGTAGCAGAGGAGGGAGAGGGAGGAGCAGCAGTTTTGTCAAGATGCTCCAATTCCTCCATCCATAGTCTGAGCAGACTGTGTAGGCTAAGCATCCACAAGGAGTAACGGTGTGGGGAAAGGGTAGTTCCAGTGGCATAAGAAAATACCCGGAGTCCAGAAAACTTGGGGTAGAGGAGGAACATAAGCACTGAAGGACTAAAAGAAGCAGCCAAGAAGACCAGTCGAGACAGTGAGCTGGCCAAGGGTCCCAGGATGCCACAGGCGAGAACAGAACACAAGACAGGAGGAAGAGAAGCCAAGCGGGATAGGTGGTGCCTAGTCATCTCCCAGGGAGTACATATCCTCAGTTACCATTCTCCTACCTTGACAGTGAACTTAAAAGCAATGACCATATCTAATGTATCTTGATTCCTTCACATGGTCCACATTTTTCAAGATCCAAACAGGTAAAAAAGTAAACTCCCCAGGGTATTTAAAGTTAGCAACTTCCCAGCTGCAGGTAACTGTCCATCTAACACTGTTTCATTCATGCTGGCAACAGATGCTCAGTAATTACAAAAAGAACTGAACTGAGCTGAATTGATCGGCACCACCCTTGATGGAAGTTTCAGGTTTGTAGTAGAGTCAGTGGAAAGTAAGTACTCCATTTCTCCACTACAAAAATCACCCTTGGTATAGATAAAACTGCTTATGCTATCTGGGAGGGCACAGATGTGAAGCAGATGTGACACCTCCCTCTACCATCCTCTCCTCAACTGAACCATTCACTGGTAAATACAGGAAGAGCAAGGATGTTGAGGAAAGAAGGATGCTGGAGGGGACCAGACTCCCTGCTCATCTCTCTGGGGGAAGTTTGCCTAACAGAGAAGCTGGTAGGAGGTGGATTCCTCAAAACTCCCCTCCAAACTAAAACCGCCGTCTCCACTTTTCTGCTTATTGCTTCCTCTGCCTATATGCATCTGTTTCCATTTGAAGCAAATGCAAACCTCCCTTTTCTCTGTTGACATCAAAGCCAGAGATCTGGGCTCAGCTCACTGTCATAGCTGCTATCATTAATAATACTTACGACCATGATTACAATGTCATCTACTCCGAGTGTTGTAAAGAGAGATGCGCAGGCCGTAGACAATAGGAACCAGATCCCCTAGGATACAGAGAACATTCCTGCTGTCTCAGGCTCATGCCAGGTTCAGGCAGAAACCCAGTGAGGTGGGAACAGTGCAACCTGTTCCCTGGAACAGCCAGCTGCGGTGGGTTGTACAGTTACCAGTCAGCAGCTACCACCAGCAACTCTGGGGATTGTTCTGATCTATTTTCAGTCCTCTCCAGTGTGAATGTGACATTGGTCCCATCCATCTCCCTCCATATTCGCTTTCTGTTATCACCCTGCTTGGATCTGAGTGACAAACAGTGGTCCTCACCAGTTGCAACAATGCACAGATTTGTAAGCACTGAACTGACCCAATATACCATGAAAATCAGCATGAACCTTGGAGGCCTCAGGAAAAAAAAAAAAAACAGACTGAAGTCATGAATAGAAAATAATGAATGCTGCTTTCCCTTTCTTTATTATATTTGGTGGTTCATGGGAACTGGACAGGGAGCAGGAGGGGGATTTCTGGTAGCAGAGGGCTACCTCCATCCATATGGACCCTGCTTGGATCCCTCAATAGGACAGAACTGAGTCAAGCTTAGCTGGCCGTGAAAAGAAATGACAAGAACATTGCAAATGTTTAAAGTTTATATAAACAGACACAGAACTATACTTTGCACTCAAATATTTGTGGAAGGTTATATGAAGAATTATACTAGAACACCACATTTCCTGCATTTTCCTGGCCACCACTGTCACTGGGCTGTCCATGCCATCTTCTCTTTCCTACCCACCCTGGTACCTGAAGCTCCTGGTCCCCCAAGCCATCATATAGCTACCCAGGCTTGTTCTTCCCTTGGTCCACTTCAGAATCTGCACTCGTCCTCTCAAAACTTACCTGAATTCCATCTAGGAAGACTTCCCTGACATTTCTGATGGAAAACTTGCTTTTTCTTTCTTAGTGGTCTCTCTCTTCACTACACGTTCATTCTACTTCATGCAAAGTACTGAGGAGTGTCTGCTGATGTTTCCGTTGTCTCTACCCACACTGAAGTTCATGCCCACAGATTAAAGATGGCAGTGATTAGCACAGTGACAGGCACATAATCTGTGCTCCAGCAATGTCTGATGAGTGGGGAAATCATCTTTAGCTGACTGGCATCAGATGGAGCTGGAGCTCTTTCATGACCAAAAGCACACCCAAAGCACACCAGTCCATCCTACAACACACAAGATTGGTGACAAGGAGGGGAAAGAAAACCAATGATCACAAACCCATTCTCACCTTGCCGAAAGCATAGCACAAGAACTACAAATAGTGAAATATTAATAGCAATTCTGTCTCAAATAGGCAAGGAAAGGACATGCTGGTTTAAAGTTTAATAGCTCCAGGGACACCCATTCTGCAGAGACATTTTACCTGCCACCGCTCTCCACAGAGGTGCTCCTACTAAATTCTGGGAGGCTATTTGACATAAAATTATTTCACTGAACTGTGTCTCCCTATAATAGGCTTAAAATCACCCCTGCATCTATGACAGAAACAACATTTGTCTAAGTTGTACCCAAGGCTCTTCTTATTAGTACCTATGCTGTGTGAACTCCACTTAGAACCACGTACTGTCCCTAAAATGAATATGCACTGTCTTCAAAGACAATAAGAATAAATTTCACTTTTGCCTTGGATTGTCAGAAGCTCAAAGTTATCCTGCGTGTTCAGGTATATTACTACCTCATCCTAATTGCTCATTTTAGTAAGTTTCCTTTTCTACATATTTTCTGACAACACCTATGTACATGAATATGTGTGTGTTTTTTTTTACTATTGTAAGCTATCTCAAATCTATGCAAGATATAGGCAGATTATAAATCATATATTAAATGAAAAGTAAATATGAAAGATCAGCCAAGCAAGACTAGGACTCAAGTCAGGGGACTTTGTTCAACCAAGAACCACCTCCCAACTTTAATCTATTGGTTTGAAACATGAAATTGCCAGTATCCATCATGATCTATCTTTAATATTGGTTATGTGGGTTGTTTTTTTTTTTTTTTTTTTTTTTTTGGTCTTTTTGAGACAGGGTCTCCCTGTAGCTCTAGCTCTAGCTATCCTGGAATTCACTATGTAGACCAGGCTGGCCTTGAACTCACAGAGATCCACCTGTGCCTCTGCCTCCTGAGTACTGGGATTAAAGGCGTGTGCCACCACGCCCAGTGATTATGTGGTTTTTGAGCACAATATCCATGTGTCAATTTCCAAACTTCTGCCATTTCCAAAACTTCTCATGAACTTTGTACTAAATTTTCACTCTACCATGGTGGTGTTCAAACTTAGCTGTGTATTCAAATCGTTTGTGGAGATTTTAAATAGTCCCCCCCATCACACACACACACACACACACACACACTCCTAAATAAAACAGCATCTTTAAAAACCAACCATAGGATGAGTGAATGGTAGTTTGCTCTTTGAATGTATCCCTGTCAGAATAATAACTAAGGAGAAAGTAAATGAAGCAGCCCTGTGTGAAGCAACAGTAAAAGTTAGACACACTCCAAGATGGAAAGGGCTGCGTCTAGGAAATGTGATCCGTTTGTTGAAATTAGAAAATATCGAGTTGTCATGTGCCTATTACCATTCTCCCACCTCCACCATCATTGCTTATTTAGGACACTCCTGATTGGTTCAAAATTCAGGTACTCCGAACCCTAGTCGTAAAGGTTGTGCTGCCATGTTGGAAACACTCAATATGAGCAAAGTACAGTGACGCACGTGTATGAAAATGTGAAATCGAAGCCTTTTGTTTTATGCTTACTAAAATTTGATTAAAAGAGAAAATGCTTGCTGGATGGTGAAGGAAGACATAAAATAGATTTACTGTTATTACAGTCATGAAAAGATATGCGCACATGTGGATAGAGGTTAAAAATGGATGGTGGAAAATAAGTGGTTTTCTTAGGGAAGTCTCTCTTAGAATTGAACACAGGCAGGAGAATTTCTTAAAGTTCACCAAACGATTCTAGTATAGAACTTAAATTGGAGCTCACTGCTGAACTCTTTAATAGTTCCAAGGCCCTTCTGCCTGCATATCTAGTAAACCTGCTGCACTCCACCAAGCTCATTTAACTATCAAGAGAACCTGTGTGGCCGGACACCCCTAAAACTAAGAGATGTATTCATCATCTGATTCTTTTGCTAGTCCCCTGAGCCTTTGTCATTCCGATCTTCAATACTGATACCCCAAGACTCCCTGGAGGTAAACCAAGACCCCCCCAACATAACATAACTCTCCACCCCTGTGGCATTATCAGATTCTTTCTTTCCATTTCTTTACAGGTTAGGCAGTAAAATAGTTCTGTAGACAATCCCTAAGAACTCTTGGCTCCACCTGTGGGTAGGAAGCATTGTGGGCTGGTAGAGGGCCTTCCTCCTGAAAACATATGCTTTCCTAAACAAAACGGCCGAAAAGAAACTTTGTCTCCTCCTGGCTTCTTCAACCCTGTATTCACAGTGATCACCCAGCCTGCAAAACTATCTACAAGCAGACTTCCGCTGCAATGCTAAATGTTTGGCATTGGCTTGGCTTGGCTTGCCTTTGGAGACCCGGCATCATCTACCTTGGCTGGGCACCCTTAAGAGTTAGTGATGTAAGCCAGATGCTGCGCACTTCAGGCTGAGTCTGACATCATCCCCTTGTCAAGGACTCCACCATCTCCTGCCATTGGCTTGCTGCTGTGTATGCTGAAGTTCAAGGTGGACACAGCGCATTTCTTACACACGGGGCTTATTAGATAACTGGGCTCCGTGGTGATAAATTGGTTGTGTGCTTCATTTGGACTCTCAATGCTCTGCAGGTTTTTCTAATTTAGTTTTGCCATGGCTCAGCCAAGATGAGATTCAGAAGAAGAAGGAAAGGGAGAAACACAGAGAGAGAACAAAAAGCTTGTGTTGTATATCAAATCCTTGCTCTGCCTCTTTCTGGCTCAGAAATGAAGGGCCTTTTAAGCTGCCATCCCCATGGCATCTACAGAGCTGTCTTCCTCTGGGAGATTTGCTTTTCTTAATGTGCCCCAGCTCTTTCATGATGACTCCCCCATTCATTATGAATAGTTGCTGCTTTGGTCTAGAGCTGTCACTATCCACCCCCACCCCTGCTCCTTTTAAGTTTAGATTTAAATGTACACACAGACACAGACACACACACAGACACACACACAGACAC
The DNA here is from genome assembly GCF_000622305.1 of Nannospalax galili. Taxonomy (NCBI): domain Eukaryota; kingdom Metazoa; phylum Chordata; class Mammalia; order Rodentia; family Spalacidae; genus Nannospalax; species Nannospalax galili. The sequence goes on along the minus strand of NW_008351346.1, from coordinate 548,071 downwards.
ACACACAGACACACACACACACACACACATACACACACACATACACACCCTTCTTCAACACCACAGATAAACACAGATGAGTAAGGAGGAGGAAGGGCCTGGCAGAAAGGAGGTAGGAGGAGGTTGTTGGCTGGGTCCTGTGTGAATTGCTTCATACCTGCAGACTTTGAGAGGCTTCAGATCTCTCCTGCTCGAAGCGAACACCAGGGCATTGAAGGCTGCTTTGAAAAGTGCCAGGCTTTGAGTGCATATGTGCGCACATGTGCAATGAAACACAAAAATCTATTTCCTTATCAGAGTGACTGACATTTCTTCCCTCCTTAATGCAGGCCTTGATCTTTCCTGACTGAATTTTCTGATTCCCTCCAGCTTGCCTTATCAGCAAATGAACTCTCATCAAAGGACACAGATATCAAGCTGTCCTTGACTCCAAGCTTGGCTTAGCCTTTTAGAGCCACTGACCACATCCCAAGGCCAACACATAAGGAGCAGATGCTGAGTCAATGGCCTTCACTGGGGAAATCCCACAATGCCATTTGCCTCCTTAATAGAATTTGGAGAGAAGGTGTGTGTGTGTGTGTGTGTGTGTGTGTGTGTGTCTTCAACCTTACTGGTATTGGTGGGGTAATTCCCTATAGAGAAAGCACTCCTTCACCCCCCATCATTATCTAGATCAATCGCATTCATCAAAGGTGGAATTTCAAAAAGTATGAACATTGCTTAGTCGATAAGATCTGAACTTTGGTGATAGTTAAGTTTTAATATCCTCAGATCCACTCTTGATTTATATTTGCATGAGCTTTTGCTTTTGCCAAACCTCCATTTCCCCATCAATAAAATGAGTACAAAACTCTGCATACTTCACAGGCTTGTGCTGTCATGCACAATGGACCTGCTCTATTAAGCTTTGAATAAATGTTATCTATCACCTTTATAACTGGGTATTATACATTTTGAAATTACTCAAGATTTTGCCAATGCATTTAGCAACCTCCTCTAGGTTCACATCCACAAGGAAAGGCTAGAGATAGCTCAGAGGTGGATGTGAACAACTAGACAGAATAATACATGCTATTCCTTCCTGCATGACAGGCGGTCCAGGGGTCAGAACATGTGGCTTCCATGGCTCAGGGTTTTTCATTCTATCCTGTGTGTTCAGTTCTGGTTCTAAATTCAAGAAATATTTTCAATTCATGTCTATGCATACATGGAAGCCCTTTTCCTTCAAGTACTATATTGAGGGCAGAGCCTATAATTTATAACATTTTCAGAATTCAGAAGATAAGTTTCAGAAGATAATAAGGCATTTTCAGCTATAATTTGTGAACAAGTTGTATTTTGACCATGGTAGGCAGCTTTCATGTTGGGTGGCTTTCTATTAAGAAGTAGGAGCAAGTACAGACACCTGCATCATTCCTGTGAGCCTCTCTCATTACTCAGTGGCATAATGGGAATCTCACACTTGGCTCTATAAAGACTGACTCTGACCAGAACTCAAAATCACAGCACAGTAATGGTTCTACCAATAGATAGCCCTTTGTAAAGACATATGCCATGAGATTCAGTGCCTCGTCCTTTATGTGTGTTCCTCCTCCAGTGTTTGGCAACTGCTTACCTGCTTACCTAAGCCACTTATATTTACGAAGTAACCTCATGTCAGGTAAAAGCTAAGGATTCTGTGATGGTTGATACTGTCAACTTGACAGGACCTAGAGTCATGGAAGAGATTAGCTTCAGGGCATGCTTGTGAGGAATTATCTAAATTAGGTTAACTGAGTTAGGAAACATCATCCCGTGGGCTAGAGATTCAAACTACATATAAAAGAGAAAGTGAGCTAAGCACCAGCCTCTCTTTCTCTCTGTCTTCTCTCCTCTCTCTCTCTCTCTCTCTCTCTCCCTCGCTCTCTCTTTCACTACCTCCATGACTTCCCTGCCTTCAAACTGTGATCCCCAAAACAATCTCTCCTTCCTTAAGTTGCTTTTCTCAGGTATTTTTGTCACAATAATGAGAAAATTAAAAATATGCATACAAAGAGGAGTATGCCCTCCACCATGTTATGGGCTAATCAAGGGTGAAAAGAAAAATTATGTGCTTTCTAAAGGTATTATGACTGCATATCTCACTTAACCTCAAAATAATTCCTTCGGTTGGGATTTTTTACTTCTAATTTACAAAGAACTGATGCTGCATGTTGTTAAAAGAGGCCAAATAAACCCTTCAGTGAGGGCAGTTAGTATCAAACGCTGTAGAACAGTGAGACCTGATTTACCACAGCATTCTCGACCTTCACACCTTGCTTTACTTTGCCCTTTTCTAGTTTTAGTCCTAGTCCCCATATCACTTATCACTTAGTAACATACTATATTATTTAATTACTCCTTCAACGGAAGTTTTTGTTTGTTTTCATCTCAATCCACTTGAATATAACCACCACAGTGATTGCTTTGGTCACTAAATGCACACAGTATATGTCTAATACACAGTTGTTTGACTGCTGGGCTTGTGGATGGTACCAAAGCCTTGTTTCTCCCCCTACCCCCATTGTAATGTTAGTAAGTCCATAAGAAGTAGCATTTAGAGGCTTCAGCAAAATGCTATGGGAGTTCAGAGAAACAGTTAAAACTATCAACTAAATCCAGGTACAAAAAGCAGTCAAACTGTTGATGCAGAATTTATCAAAATTTGTGCTATTGATGACCTCTTTCACTAGGATGTGTGAAAGTACAGCTTCCTGGGTTCCCTTGCTGATATACTGCATTGTTATAAGCTTAAGAAGGAGTGTTTTAAGGAATGGAGAGGTGGCTCCATGGTTAAGAGCACTAGCTGCTCTTGCAAAGGACTTGGGTTTCAATTCCCAGCACCCACATGGCAGATAGCAGCTGTCTATAACTCCAGTTCCAGGGGATCTGATGCCCTCTTTCTGACCTTCATGGGCATTGCACGCACATGGGACACTTATATACATACAGGCAAAAAAATCATCTCATGAAATAAAAATAAATCTAAAAAAATGTTTTTGAGAGAATGCATTTTAGTGTTTTCTCCCAGGTTCCTGGTATGTATTCTAAAGTTTGGGAATCACTGAGAAATTACAAATGGGAGATGAGTTTTGGGAAACAGCAATATTAAATATGTTTGTAGATGAAGAATTGAGGACCAGATATATTCGGTCATTTGTTCCAAATCACACAGCCAGTAAGTCGGGATTTGGTGTTGAGGCCTTTCCTGGTGCACTTTTTGGCTTCAGGGAATCATCTTTTACTTCTTTATGTCTCCACAATGCAGTACTTCATCAACAAATATTTACTGAATGAGTTGATGCCTTACACTGTGGGATGAGGTTGAGTGATGGTCCTAATCCTCACAACTCTTGGCAGTGGAGGATCCTCATTTATATGAACCTTCCAGTAAACCCCTCAAAATCTCAGACTTTAAAACCCAGGGCCTGGCAGAGGCCAGAAGTAGACAGACTGGAGCCATTCTGATCATGGCAGGGTCTATCCCTGACTGGGCAGTGGAGGCCTGTCATGGGTCAGGAGTGGCATGGGAGTAGAGAGAAGGCAGGGAGAGTGGAAGGCTGTGAAGAGCTCCAGTTCAGTCAGACTGTCTTTGATAGTTCTGCTCTTCTCTCTCTTCCCTCCCTCCCCCCTCCCCCCCTCATCCATTTGGTCCAGTCCCTGCATCATCTCCAATTCGGGGGTGGGGGATCCATCGCTCCTTTCCTTTCCAAACCAAGGGTTTAATTACAACTGCAATAGAAGCAAGAAGATTGTTGTTTTTTATTTTTGCCACAAGTTTCAAAAAAGAAGAAAAAAGAAAAACACATCCTGACAACATCCCCTGTCCCGTCACATCCCATTTTACAGGATAGCTGTGGGGTGTGTGATCCGTAGCCAGAAATAAAACAGAGCTGGAAGAATCAGCCATCTGTCTGGAAGCACACACACTCCCAGATGGTACTTCCTTTCTGGCTTTCTGGTAACAATCTCCTCTGTCTAACGAAATGAGGCAGAAATTGCCCAGTGAGTTAGTGGGGGTGATGGACCTTTGTCCTCCCAGCTCCGGCACTAGGATCTGAGATTGCCCAGCAATACCCACTTTATTTGTACATATAATCTTACCCTTACTATTGTCATATGTTAGACGTATTCCTCTGTATTTTCACTCTGTGTGTGTGTGTGTGTGTGTGTGTGTGAGAGAGAGAGAGAGAGAGAGAGAGAGAGAGAGAGATTTTTCAAAACAGGAATCATTTACTCTCCTCCTCATGTACTCAGTCCCAGGCCACCTGAAGGATAATGTGTTTGTTGTGCCCTACACACAGTAGGGATAAATGCTTCCTTACTGGCTGACTGGCTTGCTAATGGGAAAGGATTCTTCACAAGCCTGATTGATTGCCATGGTCTGTTTTTGCTTCCCCCAGTCCTTTCCTAGAAGTACTTCTTTGAAGATCAATTCTGCATCAGTCTAAATAGATATGATTGTTAAGCTAGAAACTAGTGTTAGAGAGAGGGAGAGGACCTCAGTATGATGTTGAGAAGACCTCTGGATTGGCCTCAGACTGCTGCCTTCACACTAAGGCTGTTGGAAGTGAGACTTTAGGAAAGGAAAATAATTAGCCTTCAGGAATCTTAGATTTTTCGTTTTTATAGTAAATCCTAAGTTCTTGGGACACGACAAGTTTTCTCAGAGTCACCTGAAATGCTGGTTAAATCACAGCTTGTTGGGTCTATACCCAATCCTCAGTTTCTGATTCACTAGGTCTGATATAAGGCCAAGAATTTTCATTCTAACAAGTTCCCAAGTGGTTGGCAATACCACAGAGCCCAGAACCATACTCCAAGACATGCTGAACCAGCACATACCACAACATAGAAAAGAATCAAGAATGCCTGTTTACATGAGCAAACACATCAGTGAATCTGCAAAGTAAAGAGAAATGGGTAACTTTTGACAGGAGTCTAATAGCTGCAGACTGTATGGTATTAAGTATGACAATACATAGCACTAAACCAGACCGACACACAAACAAGAGACTCAAAACTCCAAGCCAGAAATCTTTCCAGCTCATGAAACCATAGCAAACTGAGAAAAAAAATTCAAAAGTTTACATGGGATGAAAACTCTTAACAGTGTGTGGAATGAAATAGCTGTTTTCTTAGTGGTAAGAATAGTTTAACCTTGAAAAGACAAAGATTGAGAAAGCTTAAAATAGTAAAATATACACTTCATATATATCAAAACTTTTTCTCCTTGGAGGGAAAAGTCTTTCCTAAAAATTAAAAAGAACTACAATAGAAAACCAAGATTCTTGCTCATCCTTTAGTTACTAAAAATTTGGGTTTTTTTTGTTGTTGTTTCTGTTTGTTTTTGCAATTTTAGGACCAATCTCACCCATCCTAAAAATGCCAAATAAATGGATTGGTTTTATATCTGTTTTCCTGGTAATAAATTAACAAGGTATTGCTTTTGGTTGACTAAGAAAAACTATGATGAGGAAAATTCAAACGAGATAGAGTATCGTCTTAAATGAGAACCTTTCTGTAGACTTCCCAACTCTGAGTAGTCCATACCAGAAATAAACTAATGGTCTTAGATTCTTCAACCTTTCCTCTAAACCCTTCTCACGAACAAGCAATAAGAAGCCATTTTTAAACTTTTTTACTCAGTAAAAATTGTATGGATTTCTAATATACAATATCATGTTTTGATATGTTTACATTAAATAATGACTAAATCAAGCCATTTAAAATATGTATTGCCTCACATTTTTTTCTTTTATTATTGAATTTTTGTGTTTTTCATGCAATATAATTTGATGGTATTTAGATCCCCTCCCCTAGCTCCACCTCCCCTTACTGCCCCCACCCAATTTAATGTACTCTATTATGTATATAAGAAGGCCTATAAGTCTAATTTGTGTCTCCAAATGTCCTTTAGTGTCCTTGAGTTCATCCATTGAAAACTGGTTAACCTACCAAGAGTTCCATGCTTGAAAGAGACTGTGTCTGCCCCTCTGAGCAGCCCTCAGTTGCCACAATTTCCTCAGGTGGGATTGGAGTTTCCACCCACTTCCTCATGTCTGTGCTGGGATTTTGTGTGGTTTGAGCTTGCATGGGAACTTGTTTGTACATGCTGTCACCATTGCTGTGAGTTCATGCGAGTAACTGACAAGCTACCTAGAAAACTCTGTTTTCTTGTGGTTGTCCACTACCTCTGGCTCTTACAATCTTTCTGCCCCCAGTTTCCACAATGATCTCTGAGCCATGGGAGGTAGAAGTTTGATAGAGGTGTCCTGTTCAGGGATAAGCACTCCATAGCCTCCTCCTTTGCATGTTGGCCAATTGTGCATTTCATGTTAATGACTATCTGTTGCATAAGGAAACATCTCTGGTGAGAGTTGAGAGATGCATTAATCTGTGGGTATGACAATAAGTCATTAGGAGTCAGTTTAATATGATTACTATTTAGTAAAAAACTAGCATTAGGCTCTCCCCGATGTCCTGTTTAGCCTCAGATTCCTAAGCCTGATATCAGTGTCAGGTTTGGGCTCCATCTTAGGGATCCTTCACATATTTTTGTGGTAAAAGCTTATTCTCCATCTTCTTGAGGAACTATGATGAGATGGTCATGACTTTTGAGTTTATCAGATTCTCAGTTGTATTTGAGTCATTTATATTTACTGATAGCACATGAAAGCATTACACTGACTGCTGAGGACATCAAAATAACTATGAGAAGAGACATAAAGACTAAATGGAATGTAGTACCCTTGATGGGTTCCCAGACAAGGGGAAAAAAAAGACATGGAAAAAGAAGACCAAAATTCAAATAAATTTTATTAATAACAATAGATAATATTGATTCCTTACTAGTGACCAATACATTCTAGAACTATAAGACATTAATAATGGATATGAATGGAAAACAAATATGTAGAATTTTACTATGCTATATTTGCCAGTCATCTGCAAATGTATAACTAGTCCAAAATAACAAGTTTATTGAATAAATTATAAATCACTACCTCAATTTGTCTTTGGGGAGAGAACAAATGAAAAGATGGATGTAATAACTGGACAGATAGGATATCTCAATAGACATAGATTTTTTTTTTTTTTTAAGATATTGTGGTGGTTTTAATGAGACTGTCCCCCATAGGCTCCAAGTATTTGGACATTTTGTCCCCAGTTGGTGGTGCTGTTTTGGGAAGTTTTTGGAGGTGTGGCCTTGCTGGAGAAAGTGCATCCCTGAAGTCTTGCCAGATTTCCAGTCACTCTGCTTCCTGTATTTGCTTGAAGACTTGAGCTCTTTGGTTTCTACTCCTGTCACCTCTGTTACCATGCATCTCTGCAAGGATGGACTCTCGTCCCTTTGCAACCGTAAGCTAAATAAACTCTTCTTTCCATAAGTTGCCTTGGTCATAGTGTTTTATCACAGCAGCAGAAAAGTAACTAATACAGACAAAAAGAGGGAAATGACAACATGGGGAAATATCACAGGAGTGTGATTACCTTCTCTGCCAGCATAATTCAGAAACATATACACTGCTTTTATGTCATGCATGGTGGGTGTGGAATGTAAACAGTTATGAGGTATGAAAGACTGTTGAGGAGAACAAATGTTCCCTAAAACTGAGATTAGCTTAATTAAAAGATTATCTTTAGAACATAAACAGAAGAACAGCTATTATCTTGTAATTGTGTAGATGTGATCCAGTGTGGATATACATCGACATGGAAAATTTTTAAGTATGAAAATTCCACAATTGAATAATTAATACTAGTATGTTAATGAACTCACAATTGGTAAATTAGAAAATAAATTTAAAAACCGATGCAGAAATGTATACATGCAAAAGATCGGGAGCAGGTGGGGGGGTAGATGACAAGTGAGACAACAGTAAGTGGTCTAACATACACGGGATTGAATTAGAAATGGAGTAGATGAAAAAGAATGGCTACCAAAGGAGCTAGAAGGAAACACTTATCAACAGGTTTTGAACATTTAATTTGAAAACTCACTTGTGTTTAAAAAGGTCAGTGAGGGCTGGAGACATGGCTCAGTGGTTGAGAACACTGACTGTTCTTGCAGAAGACCCGAGTTCAAATTCCAGCACCACATGGCAGCTAACAACTGTCCATAACTCCAGTTCCAGGGGATCTGACAGCCTCTTCTATCCTTCATGGGCATTACACGAGATGGGTGCACTTACCTACATGCAGACAATACATGCATACACATAAAATAAAAATAATAAATGAAATATTAAATAAATAAATAAAAAGGTCAATGAATTTCAAGCGGCAACACAGGGAAAACCACACACAAGTGTGTTCAGGAAAGCCAGTGGCTCAGAAGAAAATGCAAGCTCATGAAGCTGCTAAGAGAGTCAGCTCTGCCATCACCAGTGAGAGTGGCTGCTGACTTGTCAGAAACAGTGAGAGTTAAAATATAACAAAATGGCATTTTTTAAGCATGGCAGTGGAAAACAAGATAACCCACTCATCCTACAGTGAAGTAAACTGTCTTCCAAAAATGAGCACAAAATAGAGATTTTCTGATAAGGAAAGCTAAGAAACATTATCATCTTATCATCAATGATCCACACAACAAAGCAAATGTTTAAGAAAGTCAAAATGAAAATGACAAGCAATGAAACTGATATTGATATGAAAAAATGAGGAAAGCCAGACAGAGAAAAGTGGTTAAGTTAGAGTCTATTTTTTGAAACTTAATTTGTTAACATTGTAATTGTTTAAGCAAAAGTGATAGAAATGTATTGTTTTCAGCTTATGACTTAAGCACACGTAAGAAATGTATGACAATATCACAAGTATGCAAAAGGTTTAAATGTAAATATAGATGTGTTATGCCCAGATCTCACGACCCCTCAATGACCACCAAGGAGTCCGGAGTGTATGCAACAGCAAAGAGCCTTTATTCGGGCTTAAGCTCGGGCCCTTGGATTTCACCGATGCAGCGGATCCGTACTGAGAGCCCCGAACTACGGTGGGGTACACTTTTATATGGAAGTTTCACAGAAGCCCGTGCACACCAAACATCCTTTAAAATGATTGGATGGTCCTATGCCCTGAGTACGGAGAAGATTCTTATTGGTAGGGGCTGCCTTTAGGGCTTTGGAATGTGCTGTTATCTGTGGGGCCAGAAGTTTCTGTTTTTACCTTATAAGGCTGCTATATGCCTGGGCTTACTTGATCTATAGCTTTCTGGGATGGGGGTGGTAACTGAAGATTACAACATGCCTGAAACAGCTAGTCAAAATAGTGTTAGTGCCATCTTAAGCCAAGCAAATTACAGAAGTAGAAAGAAGCAGTTAGACGAGTTGGGGTCTTACACATGCTCAAATTTTTGTATCTGAAGAGATTTGATGCTAAAGTTTATTAGAATAAGTTACATATGCATATTGTAATAATCTCTAGAATCACAAATAAAAATAAATATAATAAATGTGACTAAAAGTCCAGTTAGAAAAATACAATACAATGTTTTAAAGATATGATGAGATATAATTCATTCAGTGAGAAAACATAAAAACAAAATGATAGAAGATGGAGAGTGTTGGGATAAGTCAGGAGTGCCTGGATGGCCAGGCTGGATACCTCCTACTGAGGATGGCAGGAAACTAGCCTGCTCCCTTCTAGATACACTGTCTCTTACCCAGCAGCCCCCAAACAAAACTATTAAGTCTCTAATCCTTTAATCCTAACTGGGTCCCTTGTAGATTATGCAACTGGAGGACAAGACAAAGGCCACACAGCATTAGTAGCCCCCTCCCTCCCCCTACCTGCCAGCATGCTGGAAAACCCAACCCCTACCTTTCTGCCTGCGAAGCTTTCCTATATAAACCTCTGCTTCCACCATAATAAACGAGCTGTCCACTGATACAGCCTCCTGGGTGTTTCTTCCAGTTGTACTCACTGCCACCTAAGGCTTCCCTCCCCACACTGACTTCCTGTGATGGGGGCTGGTGTGCAACAGCCTCCCAGTAGCAGCGAGGTTCAGGCCAAATGGGGGGTGGGCAACAGAGAGATGGCTCAGGGGTTCAGAGTCCTTTCTGTTCTTGCAAACAACCCAGGTTCAGTTCCCAGGATCCACATGGCAGCTCACAACCATTTGTAACTCCAGTTCCAGGAGACCCAGTGCTCTCTTCTGGCTTCCAAGTATACTGTACTTACATGCAATGCACATACCTACACACAGACATGCATAGGTATAACTAAAAATTAAGATAAATAAAGATATGTTTACAGGGGAGTCCTGCACTCTATTTATCTGTATCAGAGGGTTGTCCCTCCACCAGATTTGAAGCACCAGATAAACATGGCTAATATTCTTGAAGATCTTGGATTTTTTCAGCCCCCCTTTTTTGAACTTTCTCTTTGGGGATTGGCAAAGCTCCCATTGTAAGCCTATGATAAGCAATGTCTGCATATGTGGGTTCCTGGTTCTTAGAAACTTTTAGCAGAATGTTTTAGGAGACATACAGTCTGGTGGATTTTCGAATGGACTTGAGTTCAGCACCAGCATCAGTTTCATGATTCTTCTTGAACTAGTGACTTGTCCTGTCACCAATTTAAAAAGTGTTAAGGTATCACGGGTTCCACACTTCTATTCTGGAGAGCACATGAATCTTATTTCTTTTTCCCAGAACTCCTTCACTACTGTGCCAGCCATGGACTGGCTTTCCTCATTCCACAGTTCATGCGTTCTGTCCCCAGTGTATGAAGTTTATAATTCTGTTAAGATGTCTATATCAGTTAGAATGCTTTAGATGCTGCATAAGAGAAAATTCATTTTAGAGTGGCTAAAACGAAATTACATTGATTTTGTAACAAGGTACATTAAAGAAGGGAATTCAAGGGTTCTGCCATGTTATAGAGAAGCCAGATTCTTTCTAATGTGCCATTTTGATGGGCTAGATTTGTGTTCAGGCTGGTCATGTGAAGCACTGCAAAGGACCCGCAGCAGTTTCATGCATCACATCTAGACAACAGCAAAAAAAGCCCAGAGTGAGACGAGTAACAGCTTTGATTCCTTTAATGCTTTCTTTGCAAAGAACTAAAATTTGTTGTATTAATCTTCTATGGGTTTTTTTTTTTTTGCGTCATTTTGCTTTTCCACTGATTTCAATTCAATATTTCCAATATTGTACTTGATTTGAATGAAAGATAAAGCTTAGCCCACCAATCTTTAAATCTATCCCATTCACCCAACACCCCCTCTTCAGTCTCCAGCCTTTGCCTTGCTTTACCTCCTCCTTGAAATCTCAGCGACTTCCTCTTCCTGCTCTTGTGACCTCTTGCACATCCCTTCTCTGTATTATAGTTTCTTGCTTGTATGTTGCTACCTTGAGGTCAGGAGCATCGCCTCAAAGTACAAATTAACCATATCTTACAAATTTATTGATCATACATAGAACAGAAAAATAGAACTCCTTATTAGTATAGGGGCTAGCCTGGGCTCCCATGTCCCCTGGGCTGTTGCTTATGTGCCTTGCAGTCACTGGTCCTATCTGCTCCATAGCATCAGAGTAAAGAGGAAAAGGTGGCTCATTTCAGAGGAATCCTAACATGGATGATTTTATCTTTGTCATTGTATGGCTCCTTAGGTGTCACTCAAACAGGAGACTCTCCCCTCCAGTTTACATGAGGTGTAAATGTGTTTTCACACTTCTGCCTGGCAAGTACTTTCTGTAATACTGATGGTTAATTACCTGACAAGGAATCCTCTCTCCTGGGAGGAGGGGGAGAGCTCCTGGGCAGGGAGGACAGAGGAATTTGGATAGTACTTGCTCACACAGAGCAAGTCAAAGTGACACATGCTGTTCTTTGGGAGGTGTTTTCTCCAAAGCACCCCATTCCTGTCCCCAGCCCCTCCCTCCCACACCTTCTCTTCTTACTCATTTTCTCTCCTTGCCTCTTTCAAATCACAGAGAATGTCAAGTAACCTGCTGGGTTTTTAGGAGATTTCATTGTACTTGGTAATATATGATTTATAAACATAAATAAAACAAATAGAATTCTGAGGGAATAAATTCTAAGTAGAATATCAATAAATCTCCTCCCTCTGATGCTGTGTCTATGATTTTTTTTCCCCTTCATCCCTTCTCCCCACAGCCTGCCCAGACCCAGGGAATCAACTGCTCTTTCCATTGGAGGAAATCAGGGGGAGGGGAAGGTAAGTAGGGCATAGGGGAAGAGGTTGTGTGGGAAACCAACACAGGGCTGCATTGAAATGTAAATTCCTTCAAATTATTAAGCACCAGAGAGCAGCTCTCACCAGCCCTTTGTTCCTCAGAGTCAGAATGTGTAATCTAGAAGAATAAATATCCAGTCAGATATCAGCCACACAAAGAAATTGGGGCCATACATATTCAAAGCTCCAAGTCCCACAAACACCCCTCTCCCTTATCAGGGAGGTTTTGGTCAAAGCCACCAATCACTGGTCAGAAAATGTCTAATGGGGGGAGGGTCTGGATGGAAATCACTGCTTACTGCAGCCCCCATCTCTTCACTCCCACTCCAACTCCTATCACTATCTGGAAACCTAGACCACATTGTCAGGGCTGAAAACACAAAGCCATCTGGTTTGTTCCTATCAGTCTGGCTTTGAACATACATTGGCTGGGGTGTCCTCTTTCAACAGAGGAGGTACTTTTCCAGCATCTTTGCCTAGAGTTGCACAGCGCGTAGCTTGAGAGGAATAACTTTGTGATATCATTTGCATTTTTAATTCTTTCTTAGCCTAAAGAACCCACAGATCTTCCTTGGAAGAACAGATTAGTGTCAGTCTTTTTCTTTCCCTTTTTCCTTTTTCAAATCAAGACATTGAACTACAAACCCATAAAGGTGGCAATGGCCCGTTTTCCAGGAGGCAGCACATGTGGTACCTTAGCAGCTTAGTTAACTCTGGCGTGTGTCACTAATCCCTCTCAGATGTCTGCCTTTCTGACTGTAAATTCTGTGAAGTCAGATACCTTGTGTTTATTCATGGCTCTTCCCTATCCTGTGCCTAGCACACAGTAGACACTTGGAGAACTGACTGGCAGACTGTATGAGTCCACAGGACAAATGAAGAGTCTTTGACTGTGGCAAAGACCAGAGATGGAGTAGGTGGGAAGGACTTGCATCTTTCAACAGCCAGTGAAGTTTTTATCTTCTGTTCTTGTTCTTCCTTTTCAAATAGATCTCGAGATGGGGAAGATAGCTAAGTTGGAAAAGTACTTGCTGCACAAGTGTAAGAATCTGAGTTTCACCCTCAGTATCCACATAAAAATAAAAAGCAAAAGCCAGGCACAGCAGCTGTACAACTTACTAGAGAAATAGAGGCTTCCTCTTCAGCCATCTTATCTTGGCGAACTCACTGAGCGACTTTATCTCAAAAAAATAAGGTAGAGAGTCTATAGAGCTGGCTCAGTGATTAAGAGCATGTGCTGCTTTTCCAGAGGAACCAAGTTGGGTTCCCAGCACCCACAACTACCTGAAACTCCAGCTCCAGTGAATCTGATGCCCTCTTCTGGAATGTGCAGGCACCTTCACTTACACATGCACATACCCATACACAGATATACACATACACATAATTTAAAGTAAAATAAAAAATGAGGCAGAGGGTGATTAAGGAAGACTCTCAAGTCAACCTGTAGCCTCCACATACATGCTCACACACAAATAAGAACATAGGTTTTGCCAAAGTGATGGTTAGTATGAGAACAGTCATCTTTACTGTCAACTGGGATTCTGTACCTTCCAAAAAATACATTTCTTTAACTCATAGAACTTGACAAGACGTGTCACTTTGGTTCTAGTATACATCAAAGTCAGAGTTAATACTTGTAGGGTCTCCAGACCTTCTAGATTTAATCTCTTAAGAATGTGGCCACACAGTAGTCACTGTGCTATACAAAGTCCTAAAGGAGACCCTCAGTAAATGCCAGCTGGCTGAGTTCAACTCCCTTAGCTTCCCGGTGACTGGGGGTTATTTACCAAAACTCTTAGTCTCCCACAGAAGCTCTGGAATCTCAATATTGGTCTGGAATTGGTTCCTGATTCAACAAGAGGCCTTGCTGGCATCTTACAATAGTCTATTGCCCAAGTATACCTCTATTCCCAGCTATCCTGACTTTCAACTACTCCTTGTGGAAACACTGCAGATGTATGTCCCTTAGAACTCTGCCAAATTTCTTTTACATTGCTTGCTTTGACTTTATGTTTACTGCTAGTCTGATTTTCTCTTTTCTGCTTGTTTTTCAATCAGCTACTTTGCCATGTGAGTGTTACTGGGCATGACCTGTCTGCTGTTACAGGTACTGAAAAAGACCTGGGTGGCTAAGATGCTCTTCACCCTCAGCACATTTCCCATCAACAAAACAGTCACAAATGATTCCTTTTTTCTGACATAATATCAAATATAAAGTAGCAAAAAAAAAAAAAAAAGTAGAATTTGTCCCACATCTCCCTCATTTTACAGCAAAGGCAAGCTCAATTAAGTACAGCTAAACTTCAGTTGACAGGTCTAAACCACTGCTCAAAAAACATATTTGTGAAAGAAATTCTTCCGTATCATATTGATGGATGTAGTACATCTAGAAAGAAATACTGAGACCTCGGTCTGAAGCTAGATGAGGTCGGACTGCACTGGAGGTGACCAAAGGTGGCATTTGGAAGGTGACTCTTCTCTCTGGGAGAGGCGTATGATTTTAATGAGAGGGCACCAAATCCTGCAGTTTGCACAACAATCTGATAAGCATTTTTTTTAAAGTATAGAATGGCCCTACTAAAACAGAGTCAAATCAGACATTTTCAACTAGACTGGTACTTCACTAAATGTCTGAGTCATAGGAGCTGCATGCATACTCTGTGAATGAATGAGCTGAAGAAAGTATAAATGAAGGGAAAATGAGCGAACAATAAGAGCTAAAGAAGTGAATTTGCTTTGCTGTGACAATTTAATAGAATGTGAATATATAAAAGGAAAGATTCAAAAAACATGCTTTCTGACCACCGTTTTTGGTTGGCAAAGTCTTCCCATCACTTCTGTCCATTGCAATGAGCAAAGTTCAGATGTTTATATGGGAATGCTGGGGATGTCCTGGGAATGGGACACGTCTCCAGCAGAAGGCCAGGTTCATTCCTTTCTCCCCAATACGAATGTTTGCAAATTTTAGTTTTTATCTTCCAGTTTTGCTTAAAAGTAAAACTACCAGTGCAGTTGCATTCTTTTGGCATATTTTTAAATCTTTCATACAAACCTCCTGAAAAATTGCCTCCACTCCTCTAGGAGAATGATAAAAGCTGATTTACAAATGGGAGAAACAGGGGCAAAAAAGGCTAAGCGATTGCCTGACACTCCCCAGGTAACGCTCCCTGTAGTTCACTAGCATTATCTCTAAGGTGGAAGGTGCCAACACTATCTGCCAGAGTGTGTGGCTCTACACAGCTTTCTATGCCTTGAACCTCCCGCTCATCTTCTATGTTTCTTCTACTTTCGTCGTCTGGATCAGTGATGAAACTAAGAAACAAACTTAGCGTCTTACATCATTTATTATAGCAACATTCTGTAGGTAAGAAGTGGGTTCTCTGGTTGTGGACTGAATAAGTAGGAAACACAGTATGTTCAATTGGGTTTGTTCCTATTTGGAAGCACTGGGGAGGCCTGTGACTCCAGGCTCATGCAGGCTGTCTGAAGGATTGAGTTCCTGAAGGTTGTAGAACTGAAACCCATTTCTTACTACCTGTTGGTCAGGAGCCGCTGTGGTACTAGAGGCTGCTGTCGGGCCCTGTCCCATGGCTGCCTCCTTAGCAAGGATAGCCATGTCATGTGGAACAGTTCTCGTGCCATGAGTCTCTCTTCCTTTTCTACCAGCCAGAAGGAATCTGCTCTTTAAGGGCAAACATCATTAATTCAGGCCCACCTGGCCCTCTGCAGTTTCCACTGCCCTAAGGTTATAATGTCATCTGTGACATCTCTTCTTACTGTTACTAAGATTGGTGTAGGACTGGACAACCCAGGAGTCTGGGTGAGGGAGGTGCTAGTCTGCTGCTTGCCATGGGGGTTATGTTGGCCTATAGCAAAGGAAAGTCAGGAGAGTCCCTTGTCGTGGATTTGTCTAGGTTTCCTTTAGCTTACTGCCTGGGGTCTATTTAGATCACAAATACAAGATGTGCTACACACACAACATTTCATCAACTTAAAAATCAATTTGACGGATTGGAGAAATGGCTCAGTGATTAAGAGCACATACTGCTCTTTCAAAGGATCTGAATTGGGTTCCCAGAGCGTGCATTACATGGTTCACAACCACCTGTAATTCCAGCTCCAAGGGATCTGACCCACAGTCACCTGCACTCAAGGGCACATACCTGTTCACAGACACACAGACACATAATTAAAAATTAAAATAATCTTTAAAAACACTGAGTTCATCATCTTGGCCTCCAAGCCACACATCCACTAGAGGGCGCTACCGCTTTATCCTTGGTCCCAGCTTAGCCTAGGACAAATCCAGTGACTCACCTGTACCCCCAACAGTTGCTTTCTTACTCACAGGACTTGATGGCCATAAATGGGTGGGACATCCCCACCCCCGGGGTGCAATCATGCTTTCTGTGGTAACTTCTGTGATCAGTGGGAAACGTAACACCAGGGGGAAATCACTGAAGAGATGAAAGCAAGGGTTTTGAGGAAAACCAGGATGGTAAAACCATAAATAAATGCTTCAGAAAAGAAACAGATAATAAAAGTAGAGAGAACCAAAGAAAATTTACAAGAACTTGAAAATACACAAGAAAAAATTTAAAAGTTGTTAAGAGAACATGCAGTACTAACACCAAGGAACACTGCTCCCATTAATTAGGTCTAACATAAAGAAATAGAGAGAGTCAAAGTCCAAGCTAGCTAAAGGTACTTTTGGTGTTAATAACACAGTTTATGACATGAATGCATGGAACCTGTTTTGAAGAGATGACTTCCTGGATTTTGAAAGTTCCTGGAGGATAAAAATCACATAGTACTAACAACCACTATATGTGGAGGTTTGAGAGAATCCTTAGATGAAGATGCATGCTATTCTCTGGAAGCTGATGACTTGAAAAAGATTGCCAATGCTTGGCAATGACAAAAAGAAGCAAGAGAAACAGAAAAGCAGAAAGGCGTGGTTTCTGGGAGAGATTAAATGTCACTGTGAACGATAAGACCTCATGGGACATTTTCATTTTCTCTCGGTATCTTCTTTGTGCAGCCCACTGCTATAAACTGAATGCTTGTGTTCCCCCTAAAATCACATATTGAACCCCTAACCCCAACGTGATATTAGGAGGAGGCACGAGCCTTAGAAGAAGACCTAATCTAAATTCAGTGTAGATGTGCTCATCAACAGGAAGTCCCCGTGATGAAATCAATATCTTTACAATGAAAGAAGGAAACTAGAGTGCACACCTTCTCTCTCTAGACCACATTACTTTACAGCATAAACGTGGTCATTTGCAATCCAGAAAAAGAGTCATCAGAACAGAATCTGTCAGCACCTTGATCTTGCTTCCAGAATATTTTATTATAGCAGCCCAAAGAAAGACACCCATGATCCCATCAGCACATAGTTCAGCTTTCTTTCCTTTCAATCTGCTGAATGCTCCTATCTGAAGTTCATCATCTTTGTCCGACATGGTTGTTCAGCCCGTTGACAAACAGGAGCCCATAGCTGTTGCTTTTGTTTTTACAACCTAACAGTGTCATGCTGGAATCTGATTCCTCAACAGCAGTGTCACTGAATTAGAAACACAGGTTACAAGAGGATGAAGAACTGCAGCATTTACTAGCACGATTCAGCTACACAACCTTAACCACACCTCCTCCAATGATCTTCTAATTTCACAGGAAGCAAAACTCTAACTTTCAGTTTGCAACAAGGTCATGCCATATGGGCCTAGCTTTAAAATTGTTTTGTCTAAAAGTTGAGCTTGGGGATTGTGGTGGTTTGAATGAGAATGTCCTCCAAAGGCTCCAAGTATTTGAACCCTTGGCCAGTAGGGCAGTGTTTGGGGTCATAGCTCAAGAGGAGGTGTAGCCTAACTGGCGGAAGCACTAGGGTGCGATCTGAGAGTTCACAGCCTTGCCTCACTTTCAGTTTGCTCTCTCAGTTTCCTGTACGTTCGTAAAGATGTGAGCTCTCGGTTTTCTGCTCTGGCTGCTCCCTGTCATGCCTCACCCACCACGATGGACTCTTAGTCCCCTGGACGCACAAGCCAAATCCACTTTTCCTTCTATAATTTGCTCAGATCTGGTGTTTTATCAGAGTGACAGAAAAGGAGCTGATGCAGGGATGTAGAATATAGATTGTGACGATCGCTGCCTGTTTCAAAGTGAAATAGCTGCTGCTGAAAGCCAGTAGCTTGAGACTCAAATGACTATGACGTTCAACTCTGTGGATGAAGAGGGCACATCACTGTTGCCTCAAAGTTTTGGAATATTTTGAAAGTCTAGTATCTTAATTATGTTCCTCAACATATTTCTACTGATGGGGCACTTCCAATAAGGGAAAGAAATTCTATTCCTCTTTATTTGCCTGATGTAAGTATCTGAGAAACAAAATTCCCTTTGTACTCCTAGACTGTGATGGTATCTGGATTTCAGTTTACATTTCCCATATAAAAAGGACTCTGCCAGATTGTAGGGGCTGAGACCTCAGTAGACCGCCAGAGAGTACCTGTTCTGGCCTCCCTCTGGCATAGGGGCTGAGAATTCCGACGTCTGAGAGCGCCTGGATCCTGCCTTCATGTGGTGAAGCCTTTGCTAGGGTACTGACACTGATTCTAGCCACTCCAACAGCTATCAAAATACCTGAAAGCAAATCCTGAATCCATCACTCTCGAGTCCAGCCTTGGCAGATAAAAGAAAAATGAGGAGGAACCCAATGGAGGGATGCTTTTGGAAGCTCTCATCGGGAAATTCCAATGGACTCTGAAATGAACATTTGAAATTTGCCGTTTTGACTTTTTTCTAGTTCCCTGTCTCAAACTTGTAATACTAACTACTCTTGCCTTCTCCTTCACATCTCCTAGGCACCAGTCAAGGACTATCTTTTCACCCTATAGTTAATAGTTATGCAATTTAGGAGTCTTTTAGATAGACCCACTGAAGGGGTACACAGTTACCTCACCCTGCGTCCCTGTTCAACATGGAAGAAGCCAGAGTGGTCTGCATCCCTATTCCCTATCAGCAATTTGGGTAAGCTCTTCAGAGGATGGTGTGATAAGAACAGGAGGTAGGAAGTGGCCAGGCAGTTAGGGTAAAAAGACCCCAAAGAAAAGTAGCCAGTTTCTTGGCTAAAAGTCGAATGGGCTTCTTAGCAACATACTCTGTTCCGAAGGCCAGAAGTATTTGGGAGCTCTTATCTAATCCCTAAAAGATTTAGGGTTACCTCTCCAGACCGGGGGAATGTTAGAGTAGCAAAAAGCCTCATTAAAACAAAAGAAAGAAAGAAAGAAAGATTACACAAAGTCGTTCAGGGAAAAGTGATGGGGCGATATGGGAGGAGTTGGAGGGGAGGGCGGGGGGCGTGGATTTGATCAAACCATCATATGCGTGTATGAAATTCTCAACAATTTTTTTAAGTTAAAAAACAAAAACAAAAGGACTCCAGCAACTGTGGGAGTTAACAACTGTTTGGCAAATGATGTTAATAATTAGAGCCTCTGCAACTGATTTGATAAACTCACTACTGTGGAAACTTAAAAATAATACTTGATAATAAAGAATTTAAATATATATAAAATTCTGAGATTTTTTTTTCTATAATGCTAGATCTATGGGGAGTGCAAACAAAAGAATTTGTGGTTTTGAATAGCATAAGAACCTTCTGTCACACACACGAAATTCTTCTTCCTGCTCTCTTTTTCTTTTCTTTTTCTTTTTTTCGGGGGGGGAGGGACAGCATCTCGTTCTGTAGCCCGGGTTGGACTAGAACACATTGTGTAGCCCAAGATGGCCTCAAAATTGCAGTAATTTTCCTGCCTCAGCTTCGTGAATGGAAATGATACAGGTAAGTGTAAATAAATAAAGTTAGCTACCTCATGGCCAATGTCTAACAGCATCAGTAAGAGTAATGATAAGAGAACCTTTAGAAGTGTTGTTCTTAGTGCTGCTGAAAAGCCCCAAAGAGATAACTGCACCGTTCTCTTCAGTCATCTTTCTTTTCCTCACACTCTGCTGGGCCACTGTTTGGCATAACCTGTTCTGCTATCAGTCTATCCTCTAATTTCTCATTCTTTTCTTTAAGATTTCCCTAAATTTTCTTCCAACAGTCCAGTGCTCCCTTACTAATTATATTTCTACCCCTTTGTTCCCCTCTCTGCTTTAGCATTTCATTAGGTAGAAATTTGTAGTCTCGGATGTTTTTTAATTCTCCCTTTTACCAAGTATCCAGGTCAGCCCAAGAAATCATAAATGTAAGTGAAGGTGAAGTCCTTCATAAAACATAGCAATACAAGAATAGACCACATCACCCACCCTACCAGAATAGTTTTTCTTTTCTTTTTTTCCAGTACTGAGGATTGAATCAAGGAATTTGTGCATACTAGGCAAATACTCTACCACTGAACTGTATTTCCAGCCTTCCTTTTAATTTTTATTTTGAGACAGGGTTTCACTGAGTTGCCCATGCTGGTCTTGAATTTACCCTGTGGTACAGGCAGTCCCTAAACTTGTAATTCTCCTGTCTCAGCCTCCCGCATAGCTAGGATTTCAAGATGCACCACCAGACCTGACTGTAGATAGACTTTTTGTTATCCTCCAGTGGCTTCTTGTTTGCTTCAAGAATTCAGTTTCCTCCTCTTACTATGTCTCTTAACAATTCTCAAGTGTCCTAGCATGTACTGTACCTCGGAGTTTTCTTTTTATCTTCTCAGAAATGTATACCTCGCTGAGGTAAGTCTAGTCTAGTCCCTGAAGAATTGTGCCTTTGAACCAGCTGTTCCCTGTACAGATAACTGACCAGAAAGTATCTAATCCATCCTGGGTCCTTGTCATGGTGATTTCATTTATTAAGAACAACTTTTGAGGAATGAGGGGGGCACAGCCAGGAAAAGAACAAGGTTTATTCCCAAAGAAAATATAATAAGATTCACATTTGCTTCTCACTTCATGTAGTGATGGTTACTGTCTGCTCAGTCATACTGAATGTTAGTCATGGAATAAAAGGAGAGTGGAATGTGATATCCTTTCCCTGATGTTAGGAGTCTTCCAATTACTCCAGGAAAGAAAGATACAGAGGTGTTGAAGAAAGGGAGAGGGAGGAAGATGGACGGGAAAACAATATTACTATAGTGACTACCACCTAGAGTCCCAGAGCAAAGAAAAGGCAGACACAGCTCAGGCCCCACGTGTAAGACCCAGAGCTGGGATAAGAACCACTGTCTTCTCTAGCTATGGCCTAACCACATGGATTCCTGCAAAGGGACTGGGTGTCGTGAAGGCAAAGAGGCAGCCTCTGCATGGAAAACTTAAACTTAATCCAGCTCCAGACAGAAAGGGTTGTTTTAATCACATACTTAGTTTATAGGCCTAGTTTTTATTTCCCCTTGTTACAGACTGAAGTGCAGCTTCCCATGTCGTACACCCCTAGCCCATTCCACAGAGGTGCCTTTCCCTCCTCTGATATACCTCAGTCATCTGAGACCTGCCGAAGGACTCACAATAAAGGAGTCAAAGCTGGGTTATCCATGGAGATGGTGATAAAGATGCAAATAGAGGCTAAAGAGATTGTCAAATGGACCTGAATTCAAAACACATTTTCCCTAGTCATCAGTTTGGGCTTCTAACCACTCTGAAATTTACTTCTCAATTATAAAGTAAAGAGATTGATATCTTCAGAGAATGACCTGTCATCCCCCTTCTCTACCTCTTTCCTTTAGAAAGAAGTTTTACCATTACAGATAATGATATTAGCAGAGGAAAGAATTCACATGCATGTGTATAGGACTTGTCAATAGAAGCAAAGGTATTTTGAGGAACAAAGGGGACTAACGGAAGAGGGAGGAAAGGGAACAGGGAAAAGGGAGTATGTGGTCAAAGTCCGGAATATGCTCGTATGAAAATGTCCTTCTGAAACCACGACTTTGTATAAGGACTATATGCCAACAAAAAGAAAGATTTTGATCTTGTGCTTTTTCAGTTTCGTTTCTAGTTTTGGTTTTGCAGTGATTTCACATCAAGCTCAGTCCTGAAGAGGAGAAAAGAATCCAAGGGCTTAAAGGCCCAATTGCATCCCTTATGAATATTTTTTAAAGTCTCTCCATGGCTCTGACCTCAGTGTGCTCAGCCACATGTTAACTTTCTCCCCTTCACTCTCCTGGCCAGAATCTTTTGGAGATGGTAAAATGAGGAGCTCAATATACCTAAAAAGAGAGAAGAAAACTAGTGGAAGAAGAATGGGAAGAGAAGGAAGGCCATGAATACTATGCAGCAGAACAGAAGGGGAAGCCTGGGCTCTTAGAAAAACAGATCTATCATCTATCTATCTATCTATCTATCTATCTATCTATC
>NW_008351346.1:523493-525109 GCF_000622305.1 Nannospalax galili | reverse complement strand
ATATATATATCATCTATCTATCATCTATCATCTCTCCATCATCTATTTATCTATCATCTATCTATCCATCTATCAATCATCTATCCATCTATATCTATCGATCTATCATCTATCTATATATATATCATCTATCATCTATCTATCATCTATCTATCCATCTATATCCATTGATCTATCATCTATCTATCATCTATTTATCTACCATCTATCATCTATTTATCTGTCATCTATTATCTATCACCTATCTATCCATCTATCATCTATCTATCATCTATCTATCCATCTATATCGACCTATCTATCATCTATCTATCTATCTATCTATCTATCTATACATATCATCTATCTATCGTCTATCTACCATCTAGCTTATATTTTCCAAACATATTTCAGAATACTACATGGACATATGTATTTAACATATCACATTATATACAAATATATAGGCACAAGTATCTAGCATAAAATACCCATTAAAATGAACATTTTTGTTTTATTCTCTTATTATTACCAAAATGACAGTTAATATTCACAAGTGACCATGTCTGGAGAGATGGTTTCATGCATATCCAAGTTGGTAGTTCATACCAGCTTTCCCCTCCTTCCTCCTGGTCCTCCCTCCTTATAATTCATCTTCAATAGGAAATACATAACCTGCTTCTCACATACTCCAACCTTAGAAGCCAACTAATAGGGCTTATGCAACTGCCTCTGGGACCATTCTTATGTGAAGCCATTTTTTATTTAGTATATCCTAAGCGAGCTCCTAAGACTACATTTTTCAACCAAGACAGATAGTTAGCTCTTACTAACTCTCCTTTCATTTTGGGGTTTTCATGATTGAGGCACAATCAAACCCAGAGTGAGTCCTCAGTCCATCAAACTGTCAACAATGCCTCCGCAAGATCTGGAAACATAGAAAATATTATGCCAATAAAGGTAGGTAAAAAGGACTCTCTTTTATTGGTACCATCTGGCATACTTTGTCAGAATGCCCTAACCATGTGGCCAGGCAAGTATTTACTCTGATAAATGAAAACCAGCATGGCTGTAGGTGCACACCACTCCCTGCAAAATCATTGCAGCTTTCCATTCGGTAGCTTTCTTCAATATTTTTGTCTTTCTTCTGTAATTTCAACCACATGTCTTTCCAGGTTTGGACTGCCTACCTCTCTACAAAACCTCCATTCTGGCAGAAATCCCAAGGCCTTGGATGGTAAGTGAGATCAGGAGTCTACTTCCTGTAAGCCTTGTTCTGCTTACTGTGTTCACTCCCATTCTGTGTGGCCCCCAATTCAAACACCCATAGACTTCCAGACTGCCTCCTTCCACTTCCTCTTCCTAGGGATTGTGCTAGGGTAAAGGAGGTATACAAGAATGTCTCTGTCTTCTCTGTCCACCACACTCTGAACCAAAGTCTAAGCAAGATACCCCTAAAATATGCACTCAAAGCTTGTTAGCAGAATAAGCAAATGAATTAAATTTGCACCAATGTTGTAATTCATTAATCATATTCCTTAAGACAATAAATTGTTCCCCACAAGTTCCAAACCTCATACACTGGCAGTATTATGTTATTTCAATCTTAAGACATGCCCCTAGTGTTAGGTGTGCTAT
>NW_008351346.1:519900-523389 GCF_000622305.1 Nannospalax galili | reverse complement strand
CTAGTATAGAGAAAACTTAGAAGAAGAAAGATACCAAGTCTCAGACAAAAATACAAAGCAGAACTCTCTATTTTACTTTCCAACCATATCTGACAATTCTTTTTGCAGGGTTTTACTTAGTTCCTCTGTCTCCCAGCCCACTATGAACCTTTGAAGATGGATTCCCTTTCACTACCATTGCCTTCCATCCCTAAAGAAAAAAAACTCTCTTAAAGATTCCTGCCATTGGATAATGCTGCTGATTATTTAACAAGAGCAACAAGCACCCATATCGGGCACATCTTTGTGGGAAACGTCATATCTTGACTCTAAAGATTTAACAGTGGAAGAAAAAAGTCACCCTAAGAAAATAGAGTGATGGTAGACATCCTTTAATAACATGGAATATATAAAACATATACTATATCAGGTGGTGACATATAGTCAGGAAAAACATAAAAGGTGGAAAAGAGGAATAAGAAGTACTATTTTCTTATTCCCAACAGGGTGGTTAAGAATAGAGCCTCAATAAGGGGACACTTGCAAAGGGAAAGAGCACTCCAAGCAGGGAGAACACCATCTACACAGACCCTGAGGTGGGGTATTTTTGAGAAATTATAAGAAAGTGTTTGTGGCTGGCCATTTGATAGGTAAATTATAAGAACTTTGGCTCTAATTCTGAGATAGAAAACCACTGACTGAGGAGCCACAGCATTTCCTTCGGGTTTTAGAAGGATTTCTTCTGGTGACAACTTCAGAAACAACTAGGGACGCAATGGTGACAGCAGGGAGGCTGGAAGCATCATCTACTTCAAACCAGGATGGAGACAAAAAATGGTAATGGCCAAAATCTGGGCACGTTTTGACAGTAAAGTTGGTTGGATTGGGCATGAGCACTTTCCTTCCCAGCACAAGGACCTGGGTTTTAAACCGCTGCTCCTACATAAAAAGCCCCACATAGCTGCGTGAGCCTATGCTCCCAGTGCTGGGTCATGGAAACAAGTAGATCCTTAGAGTTCACCAGCAGCCACCCTAGCTGAAATGGGGAGTTTCCAATTCAGTGAGAGACTCTGTCTCAAGGCAACAAGGCATATATATAGCCATAGAGAAAGACACCCAACATTCTGCTCTGCCTCCCCATGCATGAGCACAAGCACATACATCTGCACATGCACATGCCTGCACCACACACACACGCACACACATCCACACAAATATAGAAATGAAATTGCCATTAATCAGAATGGGACGGCTACAGGAAAAACAAGTGGGAAAAGACAGTCAGGAGTGAGGCTGAAGTTTAAGATGCTTTACAACATCTGAGACTGAATGGCAATGACCAGGCATCTGGACTGAGGCAGAGCTTGGGTATGAATTAGGGTTAGAGTCAGGAGGACCCTAGCACACAGAGGCTGGAGGCTATCACCTAGAAAGTGAATACAGACAGAGAAAGAAAAGTGAGTATTGTGCCGTGGGTTACACTAGAGTTTGAGGACTTAGGAAGATGAAGCAGCAAAGGGGGCAGAAGAACAATCTTCAGTGAATTTGGAAGTATACCAGAAGATGAGTGTAACACCCCAAAAGCCACACTGAACAAGGCCAATGACCAACTGGTTCCAATGCTGTCCTCGAAAGGGATAGAGGAGGACTAGTGATGGTGCTGGACTGCACCATAGGGCAGTCCTGGCTGCCCTTCTCTGGGGCATTTTGGTAAAGAAATCGGAGCAAAGCCTGATGGAGGTATAGGATAATGTGGTAATAGGGGTAGGGATAAGAATTCTAAGACGTCATCATGGAACACTAAGGTATGAGACATTAAGAAGAGATGTATGGCAGGTCAAAAGGACTTCTTCATTCTCTTTCTCGTTTGGGGGGTGGGGACAGGGTGAGTTAGAGCATACTTAATGGGAATGGATGTCATTTAATAAGAAGGAAGTTAGGGTGCTGCCGTCAAGAAAAGGGAGAATTGCTGGAGAGATTTCCTTAAGTAGCAAGAGAGAGTGGGAACGAGGGTCGCAAGTGGAGCATAAGACATTTGAGAGGATGATGGGAGGTTCATCCATCTTGAAGAACTGGAGGTAAAGCCGAGGACCCGCCTGTGTGGCATTCACCTAAGCATTCTGTCTTCACTGATGAGCTCAGAGAGATGGCTCAGCTTAGACACACCTTGATCTTGCATCCCTACTCTTCCCCATTTATTTCTTCAACATCTTTATTCTTGAAATTTTCATATGTGTATACAATAAAACATGATCTACCCACCCCTTTTCTCCTCCTCCAACTCCCTCCTTATCTCCTTCCAATACATTACCCTCCCAATTTCACTTTTGTTTTTGTTTTGACTTTGATAACCCACTAAGTTCAGTTAGTGTTGCCCATATGTGCATCAGTGTGGAGCCATCCACTGGAGCATGGGAAACCTATCAGTGGAGACATCATCAAAAAAGAATGAACCTCCTTTCCCCAGCAGCTATTAACTGCCAATAGCTCGCAGTAAGGAGTTGGGCCTGGAGACCGTCTACCCCATCGATGTTGGGATTTTGACTGGCTTGATCTTCTGCAGGTCTTGTGCAGGTAACCATAGTTTCTATGAGTTCGTGAGTGCAGTAGCCATGTCATATCCACAAGACAGCACTTCATAACACACTTCTCTGTCTTCTGGCTCTTTCATTCTCTCTGTCTCCTCTTCCACTAGGGTCCCTGAGCTTTGGTGTATATGAGCTAGGTGTTCTATTTAAGGCTAAGCCCTTAGTCTTTATTCTCAGCACTCTGACCAGTTATATACCTCTCCATCGACTGCTGCCCCCTGAAAAAAGAAACTCCTCTATCCAACATTGATAGCAGTTCAGGTCTATGAGTATAAACATAAATATTTAGAAGGCATTTGACAGCATGACCATTTAGCAAATAACAATTCAATTTTATCTCCAAAAGTGTTTAAGTGAGCACTTCCAGTGTGTGAAATAGGAAAATTAGGATAGGAAAATTAACAAAATATGCCACATTTCTCCAAAAAAATTCACTGTCTACTAGAAGATGTAGCTTATGTGCCCCAAATATTACAAATGAAGACAGTATATAATAAGCTTCATAAAAGAGACATAGTCAAATGTAATAAGAGTTTTAGGAAGAAAAAAAGATACAGGGACAAGCTTCATTTCTTGGGAAAGGGAGCATATGTATTAGTATGAGAGGGTTTTATTCAACCAGGAATGAGGGAATGGTAGCCCAGGTGTGATATGGGGGACACATGGCTGCCTTCCTAGGCAGTCATCATGTTCCCCTCTACCTGCAACATGTTTGGTTTGGCTTTACCTTTTCATTATTAAAAGGTTCAAGAGAGACAAAGTTTCTTGGGAAAGATCTGAAATTAACTATCATTATGTGAGGCTTCCACTGTTCAATAACCTTCTTCAACCTCAGATTTACTTAGTTTTCAAAAAAAATCGAGATATATAATACTTTTTATTTAAAGACAGAAAGAGAAGGTGGAAGGAAAAAAAGAAGTGA
>NW_008351346.1:498171-519122 GCF_000622305.1 Nannospalax galili | reverse complement strand
GGGAGGGAGAGAGAGAGAGAGAGAGAGAGAGAGAGAGAGAGAGAGAGAGAGAGAGAGAGAGAGAGATCAGTTATTATTTCCTGGCATTATAATGAAGACTGGAAAGGAAAGGAAGCTCCTTTCTTTTATCTAATGAGATGAGAAAATACTTCTTGAATGCATACATTCATCAAACTTTACCAGCCCCCTCAGTAGCAGATGTAGTAGACAATCAAATGGCCCTTGGCAAGAGGAGACAAGGCATTACAGTATTCCCTATTGCTCCATAGACACGTATGGAACAGCCTTAGAGTGAGCAAGCGTGTCTGAGTACCACTCCTGCTCCTGTCCATGTGTGTCACCTTGCTTGCTTGCTTCTTCATGTATTCAGCTTAGCTCCTGTCTCGACACAATCTCTACTCCACACAGATGCATCAGGTGCATTGTGACCAGCCACTATAAGGGTCCAGGTCCCAGGTATATGTTTTGAAGAGAATCCTCTACAAGTGCAAAAACGGTTTTGAAATAAAATTCAGGTTAACCTTTCTAAAATGGATTATTCATTTAAAAATAATGCAACGGTGTGGTCATCACCCACTAATGCATCTTCATTAGCCAAACTACAAAGAAGAGATCTTAGTTGTACAACCTTTTGTCTTTATTTAAGACACAAAACTGATGCAGACACATAAAAATTATCCGATTTTGTTACCCAGGTATGTTTTCCCTGGGAAGGGCAAAGGGCACCTGTCTCTCAATCTTCTTCATCACCTTAAGGGGCTGACACCTCATTCCTTCTTGTCCAGAGTCGCTTCAAAGTCTTTGATGGCACAGGCAAAGTCATAACAAACCCGCCCTCTCATAAAGATTAAGCCAATTGACTCCCCATTCGATCATTAATCTTGACTGTAAACTTGATGGGGTTTAGACTAACCTTGGAAACATGTCTCTGGGTGCTTCCAGAAACATTTAACTGAAGAGGGAAGATCCACCCTAAATGTGGGTGACACCATTCCGTGAGCTTTGGTATTAGACCGAAGGAAAAGGAGATACTCAGCTCAGTACCAGCACTCTTCTCTCTGTGCTTCTTGACTACAGTTGAAATGTGACTATCTGCCGCACGCTCCTGCTACCATGACTTCCTTACCATGACAAACTGCACTCTGAAACTGTGAGCCAGGACAAACCCTCCCTCCTCAAGCTGCTTTTTACACGGCAATGAGAAACGTAACCAATACTCTGTATCAGGCTCTTCCTTCACATCCTCCTGACACTGAGTAAAAGATGTTGACCTCTTTGGGGTTATGGATCCCAACCCCTGAATCATCATCAGTAATCACAAATGATGTCTATCAGCTTCACATGGTAAGATGTGTAGAGCTGCTGTTATTTATGTTTAATAGATGAGGGTGTTAAGTTCGGTAGTTAAGCATCCCGTGAAAATTGCCTATCAACAGAAAGTGATGGTGCCCCTGGCTCAAGTTCAATTCTTTGCCTCTGTGTCTTGTGTGCTCTCTGGCACCCCATGTTGCCTCTATAAAGCAATGCTAAGTGGGCTGTTGTCTAAAGAAAAGTTTGTGTACACCACAACAAACCCTCCTGAAACCAGTACGGTGGCTCATGCCTAAAAACTCCAGCACTTGTGAGGCTGAGGCAAGAGGATAGTTATAAGTTAGAGGCTACACCATGAATTTCAGAATGAACTCCTGACTCAAAAAATAAAAATTCGAGTTTTTGATTATCTTTAGCTTCTCCTTTGTTATTTCTACAATTCTCAAACAACAGAGTAAGATTGTTGGCTTAATGAAGCCTTTTCTCCAGCTTTCATCTGAGCATCTAAATATCCTGGGATAGGGTTATCAGAACGCCCCACTGAGAACCATGCACACATGGAACTAACTCGTGTGAAGCCTAACACATCCGGTTCAAATCCCAGCCTGTTCCTGTACAGTCATGTATTAACTTGTATGTGTATCTCTCTCTCCCTCTCTCTCTCTCTCTCTGTATGGGCATATGTACATTCATATATTTATATACACATGTGCATTTGGAAGTCAGAAGACACCCTCAACTGTCATTGTTCATGTTATCTACCTTTTCTTGAGACACATTCTTTTATCAGCCTGGCCTTCACCAGGTGGACTAAGCTGGCTGGCCAGCAAACCCCAGATAGCTGCCTGCATCCTCCTCTCTGGTGTTATGCCCAGGGCCTTTTTAAAATATTTTATTTGTTATTTTTATTTTATGTGTATGAGTGTATTGCCTGCATGTATGTGAGTGCACCTGTGTCGTGCAATGCTGCGGAGGTCGGAAGAGGGCTTCGGATTCCCCTGGAACCGGAGTTAAGGACGGTTCGTAGCCGCCATGTGGGTGCTGGGAATTGAACCTGGGTCCTCTGCAAAAGCAGTCAGTGCTCTTAGCCACTGAGCCATCTCTCCAGCCCCATGCCTAGGGCCTTTTAAACCTGGGTTCTGAGCGATCGAACTCAGGTCTTCATGCTGCTCCCAAGGCAAGTGCTTTACCAACTGACCTATCTTCAAAACCTGATAATTGAGTTCTTGGTCTGTGTCATGGGAGCATTAGACTTAAACACAGTTGTTATAAAGAGTTTTTGATAATACATAATATGAGTAAGGTACCTGGCACACAAATATAATCAATAAGTCATGCAATTTCCAAAAACGCATAAACATGACATCAGGAGCTGAGAGTTTAGATCCGACTCTGTTCTGCCACTAACTCTGTAGAGAAGGCAACTTCTCTGCTCATTAATTTTCACGTTTATGAAGTGGTGTCATAATATTATCAACATTATCCTTAGACATAAACGCATTAATGTGTTTAAAATTGTGCCCAGAGCAGATAAAAAGCACAGGTAGATGATAGCCTCAATTACCATTAGTATTTCTGCCATAGAATGAGCTCTGGTTCTTCGTCTACACAGTCCTTCGATACATCAGCATCATGTGCTGATGGATTTCCTCATGACAGAATGGACCAGGGCACCCACAAGAGGACAGCACTGAATTCAAAGGGAAGGAGAAACAAGGGAAACATCCAAGAGATCAGGAAAGCAAATTCTGTCACTTCCACAAAGTTATGCTAAATGATGCCCATCTGGGTGGGAGCTGAGGCCCTCTTTCATGAAGGAAGGTTGTGGCTATCCTCCATCTCCTCCTCAAACCACGGCACAAGCCC
Source organism: Nannospalax galili (assembly GCF_000622305.1). Classification (NCBI taxonomy): domain Eukaryota; kingdom Metazoa; phylum Chordata; class Mammalia; order Rodentia; family Spalacidae; genus Nannospalax; species Nannospalax galili. Next base: position 515,945 of record NW_008351346.1, on the reverse strand, counting down.
CTTTTGCCTCACCAAGGAATACTCCTTGTTTCTTCCTGGACCCCTACATCCATCTTAGACTGCTGTCTTCCCACCCTTCACTGCATGCATTCCCCCTGCCTTCTCATGGACACACACACACACACACACACACACACACACACACACACACTTCTGTTCCTTGTGTGTGACATGCAGGAGTAGAAACTGCGGCCTTTGGGACAAGTCCAAAACAGGGTGCCTAGGGTGAGCCCTGGTGCTCAGCTCTGCTGGGAACTCCCAGTGCTTTTGCATCACCATACATAAAGCCTGGGGGAAAGCGGAAAGAGAGAGAAAACGAGAGAGAGATTGATTTCAAGCAGAGGTCACACCTATCTACCCACCTTCTCAATGTAAAGGACAGGCAGGTGTCCTTAATATCTGGAGATGAGAGGTCAGCCCCTGAGTGAGGGAGGTCACTGTCGAAAGGGGTTTCAGGACCAAATTATGTCCCTCCAAGACATTGGTTTGTAGTGCAGAACCAATTTGAAAATGTGGCGTGATCAGCAGTCTCGCCCCAGGAGAGACCAAGCCCAGTGGAAAGGGATGTCATAAATCAAGGCAAAGTTGCCCTGAGTGGGAGCCCCGGCTGGACTGACTCAGGCAGCTGTAAGGCAGGATTGAGATGCATTGGCAGAGCTGTGACGGTGACCCCCAGACTGAAATAATTGGGGTTGGGGGAGGTGCACCGAGGGTCATACAGAGGGGCGGTGGAAGAATATATGGGGGAAGAGAGCCTTCAAAAGAACTGCCTAGACAATGACAGGCTTTTGGTCAGAGTAATTATCTGTCGTATTCATACTCACTGAATTCACTTATAAAGGAGAAACACACACACACACACACACACACACACACACACACACACACACGAGTCACACTAATGCACAGGCACAAAAGGAAAGAAAACCCTTCTGGGAGAAAATGAAGTACAGTTCCGCAAAAACAATAGACCCCAGAGGGATCGGGCAGGGGAAACTTAAGAACTTCATTTCAAAGCAAACAGTGCCCTCTAGAGGCGTAAATGCTAGACGCAGGTGAGTGCCAACAAAAGTTCAGTGAAATGAAGCGCTGGGGATGACCGGCCCTCAGCCTCTGAATGGTCTGGAAGGGCCGAATCCCAGCCCTTTCCGACCTCTGACTGGGCATCTGTGATTCTGTGGTTTCTGTGGGGATAATTTCAGCCACTGTGAGAAGCCTTTGGCAAGACGCAGTGGCCAATGGGATGCTGTCTGAACAAAGGTCTGACTTCCGTTCCCATTAGAAATGGGAAGTTTGGGGGCTGGAGAGATGGCTCAGCGGTTAAGAGCACTGACTGCTCTTGCAGAGGACCTGGGTTCGATTCCCAGTATCCACATGGCAACTAACAACCATCCATAACTCCAGTTCCAGGGGATCCAATGGCTTCTTCTGACCTCCTCAAGCATTGCACGACACGTGTGCACTTACACACACGCAGGCAATATACACATAAAAATTTTAAAAATAGACAAAATATTAAAAGAATAGGAAGTTTCAATTAAAAGTGTCATAGGAGGAAAATTCAGTGCATTGGGGGGGTGGAGGAACACACGAAAGGAACATATGAAGTATTTTCGGAGTCTGCATTTCGGACTTTCTTTCCTCAATAAAGCTGAACTCAGAAATCTCCTCAAAAGCATAAAACTAAAATATAAAGCACTGAGAGAAGAAGGTCGAGTGTCCTGGTCAGTGAAACTCCACTGCGGGTCTCTCCAGGACCCATAGCCACTCCACAACCTCCTCTCATGAGCCGGACTGTCAGCCTCACGTGCCCCAGGCACCTTTTCACCAGCACCTTCCTCGTCTCTCCCTTCTCCACTTTTTAGCTTTCCTCAGTATAGCACCATGAAAGGACAACAGCTGTGAAGGTAACCAGATGTGGCTTCAGAATTCAAAACCATTAGCATCAGGCCATGTGTGCAGTGAGTGTCCTTAACCTGGGCATCCTGGCTGACAGAGACCTCACTCTGATGGTGGGAGCTGTGAGTGACATAGTAGAGGAAGGTGTCTGAGTTGGTGTTTAACAAAAATCATTACCTCAGTCTTCTCTTCCTCATCACCAGTGAGAAATGCCAGAGGCTCCAGTCTAACCTCCCTACCTCTGTTCTCTGCCTCCTTAGTCCACACTGCATACTAACACCACCAGGCAACCTGATTCCTTGTCACCAGGCCATCCCGTAGCTTGACTATTATCCTCTGCAGGATAAATCCAAACTCCTCAGACATTCAATGCCCCCTTCAATCCATGCCCAGTCTACCTTCATACCTTGTAGCTTCTACCTGTCTGGAACACCTTTAAGACAGGCTGACCATCTATTTGTCTCTCAAAACACACCATATATGCTTTCTTCTTCTGCCTCCATAGGAAAAGTCACCTGATCCATTTCCACTTCTCTCCTATCCAAAATTTAAGCCCTATCATCCTTCCAGGTCAAACTCAAGGTCAAACTCAAGGCTCATCTCATCTATCTATCCATAACCTGTGATGACTTCTTGACCACCTTGGCCTTTAGAATATACGTCCAAAGGTTTACTTTATTGTTGTTTTCGGTACTTGGGATTGAGCTTTGGACCTCACATATGCTAAGCCAGTGCTCCACCACTGATGCACACTTAGCCCTTTGCTTTACATTATTAATATTAAAATAAGTACTACATGAGAATGATGAGTTTCTGCAAGTATTGACATGGAAAGAAGATTGATGTATTGTTGATTTAAGAGAATAAATTCAATATGCATTTTCGTTAGAAAGACAAATGTGGATTATACATCCACACGCATATACACATGAATGCAATGCATGGGGATGGTAAGAAAATCTTGCTTTTTAAAAACTATTTAGTTTAAGTTTATGTGTATGCGTGCTTCCTGGTATGTACATATGTATGCCATGGCATGCCTGGTGCTCACAGAGGCCAGGACAGGGCATCAGAGCCATTCAAACTGGAGTTACAGAAGATTCTGAGCCACCATGCGGGTGTTAGGAACTGAACCAGGGTCTTCTGCAAGAGCAGCAAGTCCTCTTAACTGCTGAGCCATCTCTTCAGCCCTGACTTTTCACTTACAAAAAGTGTTTCCTGAAGATTTTCCAACTGAGCATGTATAGACTTTTTGACTTTAGAAAAACCATAGTTTCTCAAATAGCTCAACAAATACTCATTTCGCACCTACCATTTTCCAAGCATTGATTTGGTGTGAGGAGTGCTCCAAGGTTGTCCCCACTTTCTATAGGACTGATAACTGCAAGACGAAGCACAGAGCGCCGAGGTAGGAATATACTAAGAGCTACAGACACAGGGGTCAAGGACTAGGGTACTCATGAGAAGCAGAATGCCAGCTTTGACAGAAGCTAAGCAACAAGACTGGGCAAAACAAGACCGCACTGGAGCCCTTATGGCATGGCGGGGATGAGTGAGTGCCTACTGAGTGGAAAGGATAGTCTTGGTGGAGAGAAAACATGCACAGAAACAAAGGCACATTCACTTTGGCCTGTCTAGAGATTAGCAAGTAATTTCATATATGCAAAGCTTATAGGTATGAAAGCGAGAAATAAGACCCCACACAAGGACCAGGATCTTACCACAAAGATCCCTGTGATGTGAGATTGAATATTCATTCTTATTTTTATTTGCATGTGTACTTCAGTGTGTGTACATATGTATATGTGTGTGTGTGTGATGTGTGTATGTGCATACACCTGTGTGCACAGATGCTCTCACTCATGCCAGCACATGTGGAGGGCAGAGGTTGATTTTGTGTGTCTTTCTCTGTCACTCCTCTACCTTAGTTTTGAGACCGGGTCTCTTACTGAACCCAAAGCTCGCCACTTCAGCTAGACTGGCCAGCCACTGAGCCCCTGGAATCCACGTATCTGCATCTCCCCCAGTCCTGGGGTAACAGGCATACACCACCGTGCCAAGCTTTCTAGGATTCTAAATTCAGGGCCTTGTGCATGCACAGGAATCACTTTCCCCACTGAGCTATCTCCCCAACTCAGTAATTCATTCATTATTCAACAGCAAACAACAGACAATTTAAACTATAGATGTGGTATGCTGCTTATTTTCTGGTATTATTCTCGAATTCTTTCATGTTTATAATAACTTTTCTAGATCTGCTGCATATGTCTTAGTCTCCAACCCATTACAGAGTTCCAGGTTCTTCAAGTGAGCAACAGAGGCTGCTGGGAACTGGTATCAGTCACAGTGGTGTTTTAGGCCTGAACACATTTTCCAGGACGGTGAATGGATCTTGGGTACAATGCTTATAGCCTTGACCCAGAAACACAGTTTCGCAGCACTACTCAGAGAGATCGGTGGAGGGGGCTCGGCTCCATCCTGCCTTCCTCTCTTGCTGGCTCCAGTCCCCACTGGGAGACTCCCTGAGGAAGCCCACCCTGCAGTAGCGGCTTTTGTGGATGTGCTAGAGAGATGGCAGCTTGGCCCAGGGAGCATCCACATGGCTCCTGATGATAACACCTCAAGCAGGAAAGAAGAATAGTTTTCCACTGCTGTCAGCGTGTACAGCCGGCTGAGCTGCTTGGCACAGCCCTTGCAGCTGTGGATCCATGATGTTATATTTAAGCCAAAAAAAACTCTGAATGATTTCATCAATACAGGCTGAAATTTTCTTGACCATTGAAGTGTTTGCCTCTCCCTGCCAAGTATGTGCTCCATGATAGGGGAAGATGGACTGATAGATATGACCCTCCTCCTCAAAGAAGTTTAAACCCCAACTGTGCAGAAAAACAGAGACAGATTCTGCCACATGTGGTGTCACTTGGCTGAGTTTCCCAGTCGTTCAGATGATTTCTATGGCAAACCTTCCCAGTGGATGGGAGGGAGTCAGAACTGGCACTTCCCATTCTAGATCCAGAGTGGGTGATGGTGCAAGCAGGCTCCGGGGTAGAGAGTGGAGCTGTGCCACATAAGCTGGATTTCAGTGAAAACCAGGAAACACGGTGCTGATGCAGCCAGAGAAATATACCTGCCCATCATGGAACATCGGTCCTTCACCCTCGAGTCTGTGCTAAGAGCTTGATTCTAAGCCAACCAGACACATATACATTTTTTTTCTTTCTTTGTGGCATTTATGGTAGATAGCATTCTTATTAGTGAAGGCTTTAGATGTCCTGTGAAGAAAACTAGGTTCTGATCATATGTTGTGTTTTTCACTTAGTTTTTAAGGCACCATGAGGTAAATGCTAGAATTTGAACTAGACATTAACAAAAATTAAGCCCTCTGGGGCTAGAGAGATGACTCAGTGGTTAAGAATACAGGCTGCTCTTGCAGAGGACCTGGGTTCAGTTTGTTCCCAGCTCCCAGATGGCCACTAACAATCCTCTGAAACTCTAGTTCTAGGGGATCTGATGCCCTCTTTTGGCTTCTGTAGGTATTATATTATATGTATACATGTAGGCAGAATACTCATATACATAAAATAAAAATAAATAAAATATTTTTTTAATCAGCCAATCTGACAGCACTTGGCTACTTTCTTAAAATTCAGGGTGAGACAGATAAATTAAGATTGGTACTTGGGGTTTGGGAGATGGTTTCATAGAAAAGAGAGTTTGCTGTACAAACTAAGGACCTGAGTTCCAATCCCCAGTGCCGATGTCTAAAGTTAGATGTGGCCAGTGTCTATAACCCCAGCACCATGCAGGGCAGCCAGGAAGGTCACTGGAGCTTGCTGGCCAGTCATTCTAGATAAAAGACAGGGAGCTCCAGGTTCAGTGAGGGACCCTGTCTCAAGGGATTAAAAGAACAATGGAGAAGGCCACCTGATGTCTCCTATGACTTCCAAATGTACTTTCAAGGGCTCTAGCACCTGCTCTCTCTCTCTCTCACACTCTCTCTCTCTCTCACACACACACACACACACACACACACACACACCATAAAAGAAATAAGTTTATAAAGCAAACAAAAACAATGCTTTTGGGCCAGAGAACCAAAGAACACCTCAATGTTTTCCAAAACCAGAGGTACTGAAACCCTGTGGTCCAAAAAGCAGGCACATGATGAATCAGTTCTTGGCTCCATAAATAGATGCTGTCAGCATTGGAAGATAGAGCAGCACTTCATCCTGAGCCCATCTCTCATGGAATGCAAGAGACAGCAAGAGAGACCATGTGAGAAAGGGACTTTTGACACACAGAAGCTCCACAAATACAGAAATCAGAGACTTGAAGGTTGACCCAACACCTCAGCACCCCTTCTCTGCTGTTAGACAATTATAACATTTTGATTTAAGCTTTCCAGAAATTTTTAGATATTATGACTAGAAAAGGAGCTCAAAGATGATTTAGTAGAACAGGTCATTTTTATTTTTTTAAATTTTATTTATTATTTTTATTTTATGTGCATGCGTGTACTACCTGCACATAGGTAAGTGCACCTGTGTCGTGCAATGCCCACGGAGGTCAGAAGAGGCTTTCAGATCCCCTGGGACTGGAGTTATGGACAGTTGTTAGCTGCCATGTGGGTGCTGGGATTCGAACCCAGGTCTTCTGCAAGAACAGTCAGTGTTCTTAACCACTGAGCCATCTCTCTGGCCCCAGAACAGGTCATTTTTAAGAGAAGCAGATGATTGAAAAATTGTGGAATTGTGTGACTAAAGCCACACAGCTGGCGAGCAACAGTGTGAAGTCATGATCCTGAACTCAGTACTTTCGCCAACAGCATCCCACCTGTATGACACTATTTGCTGGTTCTTTTCTAAACTTGGTTGGTTTCATAACCCCACCCCCAATACTGAGTCATTTACTTCGTATTTCAGAAAGAAACGATCTTCAGTATCTATACGTGGTAAACAGTCTTATGCATCTCAAATGCCATGGAATAGATGGTCAAATTTTAGTTAAAAGAGTTCTCTCTCAACTAAATATGCAAATTTTCCCCTGGGGCTCAAATTGAGAAATGTATTAGTTAGTGAATGGTACAATTTTATCACAACGGGTTTGTTCCCTCGGTGAACACTTCTCTACAAATACCTAGGTTGTTTTAATCATTTTATTGCCTTGAAATTTAAAAAACTTCTGTCATTAATTACAGATACTTTTCAGGAAGGTCAGATCCCTCAGCAGGTGTGTGTGCTAGCAGTATTTAGCAGAAAGAATGGAAGGAACAGAGGCCTGGTAGGAATTGTGGGTCTCCAAAGCCCACAGTTCTAAGAAGTTGTACTCAGCAGCTAATTGCAAAGCAAACAAATCCTCATCTTATTCCAATTGAGGAGCTAAGTGGGTAAAATTTACATGTAAGAAAAGAGAAAAGGGGGCCACCCAGCAAGAGCCCTTTCCTCTGCTCCAAATCCAAGCCAGCCTATGTGGTTTTCCATGTCTCCGTACAAATTGGAGCCTGAAGCATAACAGGAGTGTTTGGCCTGATGCAAACTCATTTCTTTGGGTCCCAGGAGTTTTGACATAACTGAGTGGGGATGTAAAAAAGAGTGGCGAGTGGACTGCCAAGGTTTCCAAAAACCCTTCTTGAATTTGCAGTCTTTAAACAAGCAAGGGGAAACACCACAGCAACTGTTGGTTTTTGCTTCTGGGTTGACAAATTGTGGCTCAGTTATTTAGCAGGGTTGTTCCCAAAAGAGGGGGACCCACACATAGAAGTGATTCCTAACACAGACAAAGTGAGGGGGAAATTTGTCTATTCCTCCACCCTTTCCTTGACACTGTTGCAACCATTCGGGTAACTCCAAGAAAAGATGACATCAGCAGTTTTGAAGGGGAAACGAGTCCCCTTCAAAAGTGACTATGCTCTCTGAGAGTAGGAAATTAAGATGTAAAAACAATCAAACTAACCTGATCTTAGCAACTGATGTAACCAGTGATTCATTTATTCACTCAGCAAATATTCTCAAGTGTCTGCTACTTGTTAAGCAATCATTAGGAAAGAATTAGTGAACAAACCCAGTGGTGTTTGCTACTTAGTGGGAGACAAATCATATAGAATAATTATTAAAATAAATGAATTTCTGAGTAAGTAAGCTGGATCAACAAACTCCCAACTTTCAGCAGTTTGGCATGAACCAGCTAAGTCCAGTACCCCTGAGGCAGATCTCCTCCAACCATCACTGCTGTGTCTGACCTTCAGATCATTACAAAGGAGAATAAACATCTGAAGGATACTCTTAAGAGCCAGGATCAGAAAGCATTGACGTGTCTTCTGCTTCATCCCATTGGATAACCTCCAAGCACCAACTGACATCTAAAGAAACTAAAAAATGTACAGGAAAGTACATGGGTATTTGTGGAGAACTAACAGTCTCTGACATATAAATATGGAACTGAGACATCTGAAGCGATAGAGTCCCAAGGCCCTTTTCCAAGAATAAACCTATGAAGTCTTTGGTTTCCAGAATCTTCCCCAACCTAGCAATGGTAGGTGAGGGAAGGACCTTGAGCAACCTACTTCCTAGTTCATCTATATTCTTTGAGTGTAGACAGTTAGTCGGTATTCCTCCTGACTTACGTATACTTCATGCCAATGCTCATCCATGGGTTCATTCTTTTTCTCATGATTCTGAAGTTCCTCAAGTCTCCCTCTGTCCCCTAAGAATCTCTCTCCAGTCACCTACTGAATCTACAGATTTCTAGCAGATTCTTTGCTTATAGCTAATGTTCACCAGCCTGAATCAGATGCTGTAGCCTGAAACGTATTCCTCTGAAAAGAGTGAGCCTCCAGAAAGTAAGCCAGCCTGTGAAAAAGGGTGGAGCCACCACCATATGGAGAGCGAACAGACGGAGAGTTAGTCAGGGCTATATTGGAACTCAAGGAGCGAATTGTGGGCTAGTCACAGGAAAGCTGATGGAGACTACAGGCAGGCTTGAATGGCACATGGGTTATGAGAAGCCGTTTCTTTGTAAGTCATCCCTCCCAAATGTTATATAAACTATGCAAAATTCAAATAGAAATGTGTTATGCTGGTTTTGCCGATCCGCGTCAGGACCATGAAACCCTGAGTGAGTGGGTGCGGGTCTCCCAGAGAGCAGGAAGGGGAAAATTTAGTGTAACAGATGCCCTCTTGGAAAGTGAGAGCAGATGATTCACTAACCCTCCTGCACCACAACAGACTCATTTCTGACTTTGTCCACACTGTCCTCAGCAGAAAATGATCCATTTTATTCTTAAATCTTGCATTACGTTTCTGAATATTCATACCCATTAACTGATGATTGATAATCAATTGATTCATTGCGATTGATTTTAAAAATATTTCAGATTGGGGCTAGAGAAATGGCTCAGCAGTTGAGAACACTGACTGTTCTTTCAGAGGACCCAGGTTCAAATCCCAGCATCCACATGGCAGCTAACAACTGTCCATAACTCCAGTTCCAGGGGATCCTATGGCCTCTTCTGCCCTCGGCAGCCATTACTCGACAGGGGTGCACTTACCTACATGTGGGCAATACACTCATACACATAAAATAAAATTAATAAGTAAAATATCTTTTTAAAAAATACCTAATGTTTTAAAAACAATTCAGATTTATTTTTTACCAGAAAGATGCAAGCTCCTTGCAGAAGCTGGGGCAGATCAGGACTTATCTCTCAGGTCCCACGTTGTCTTCATCTGAGTCTGTGTGAGGAAGCAGCTCCCCTGAGTCTCAAAAAATCCCTAAGCCTCTTCCTTTATGTGACTCTGGAGAGGCAGTTAAGTCCATGATTTTGCCCTTGACCTTGAGAAGCCCCAGAATACCCCAAGAACAACCCTTCAAACAAAACCAAAAGCAATTAGCTGAAGAAAGATCATACAAAAAGTTCCACATCGGGGCTTTGGAATCTGTTAGAAGTGGAATCAAAGAATCCTGGCTTTATTTTCGCTAGTTGAAAGATCATGGGTAATTTCCCCTCCTTATCTGAACTCTGGATTGGTCGTTTGAAAAATACAGTTGTAGCATTTGCTTTTCAGTGGCATAGGAGGATTACAGGTGGTACACATGAACTGTCCAGTACTTTCCTAAGTGTCAATAGAAAGATGAGGTTGCTCGAAATCCCAACTTTTTCTCTGGCTCCTATCATTTGGATAGCTCCTGCTTGCTGCTTTTAAAGTGTCTCTATGTGGTGTGAATTCTGTGCGCTTGTCGAATTCCCTTAGGAAACTCCTCTGGTGTGTTAACTACGCAATATATAGCAACCCTCTTGGACAGTGTTTTCTTGCCACAGTGCTGTCATTGGCTTTTCAATGACTGGGTTTTGCTCAGAATCAGATCCCCATCCAATCACCAGTGGCCCTCACATCAGATGACATGGTCCAGAGCTCAGGGAGGAGCAGCCACAGCCTGGAACCACCAAGTACCAAGCTGTCTCTGCTCAGTAAGTATTCTCTGGAAAAAATAAATGTGGTGATCCTTCATTGAGCCCACCAACATGGTTAGAACACCCAGGGAAGAAATAACTAGCAAAGCGGTGCTTCTCGAACTTTAATGGGCACATAAATCACCTGTGGATCTCATTAAAACTGCAAATTCTAATCCGTTGAGTGTAGAGTGGGACTGAATTTCTAACAAGCTCTCAGGAGACACCATCACTGTCAATTCAGGGGCCACACGGTAGAGCACCCAATCATTGACTCTTCCCCACATCCTGCCCTGTGATCCATTTACGTGCTAGTGGCCCATACAGGTGATGTATTGATGCCATTGCTGATTTCTCTTTAGGAAGATTGAGAGGGTAGCATCAAGTGAAACTGTCCGATGGATCAAATAGCAGGCATGGAAGAGGTCACATGCCTCACCTTGATACTCACTAAGTGATCTCTCTGTCCCTCTCTCTACAGCGCTGAGTTCTTTAAACTCAACCCTGTCATCTTAGCAATATTATATGTTCATTATCTGGTAAAGTACTTGTTATCTATCTTGTAAATTCTAAACAAATAAATGAATTTCTCTTTGGTATCTACTAAAATGCCTGGTGCACACAGCAGGCACTCAATAAAAGCTTGTTGAGTGAATTAATAATGATGGAAAGAAGTAATGACTGTGGTGCTTGTAGAGGAAAATATTATTTCTCATCAAAATCATCTGAGCAAGATCATCTCTTAGGGCTAGATGGGCACTGAGGGAAATAACACTGATGTTAGACCAAGTCCTTGGAAACAAGTAGGCCTCAGCTGACAATCCAAATTGGTTTGGGTACCATCTGGTGTTATGATTGAAGCATTTTTCATGCTCACTAATAAAGAACTCAGGCTGGCTTTAGGAAGGACCAGGTCAAATCAGAGGCTTCTAAGGTCTGAGCAGAGAGCCAGCCTGCAGTGGTTGCGAGGGAGCCGCTGACTTGGGCTGCCATTTCCACCTGCCCATCCCCAGGAACTTGGCCTGTAAGAAAACAAAGGCAAACTCCAGGGAGCAGCTCGGGAGGCTCAGCTTTGTGTGGAGCCCACCAGGGAGTACCTGACTGTGAGGTTGGAGCGAATGAAAGGCTTCTTTCTCTTGGCTTGGCTCATAAAAGGAGCCCCATGGCTCGAGTCCACCAGCTCCCTGCAATCTCCCACAACAGAACAGCTCCGAGACCTGCAGACAGGCAGAGGAACAAACGAAGGAGAAATACTGCCAACGCAAAGAACAAAAGATGGCTCGCATTGCTGGAGTTGCACGGGATGTAGCCTAGGAGTTTTGCTTTCATGAAAAGAAAAGAAAAGAACAGAACATTTGGAGTCCGGTATACAGAACATAATTATTATTCTACATGAGGAAAACCAGGGCAAACTAGGGGGTGGCACCCCAACAGAAGTGTGTTTATAGACCCAACAGACCTCTTGTAACAAGATGGTTGAAAGTTTACGCTCAGCCTCCTTCAATCTCCATGTACCCTTCTTCAACTTCAGACTCTTCCCATAATTCCGAAAAACTCCAGGAGTTCCTCTTTTTTCATTTAGTTTTATCTTCTCTCTTGCCTTTTCTTCAGCTCTTTATTTGGAACTGACTAAGGCAGTGAGTGTCTAAAGACAAAGGGATAAACACAGATCAGATTTAAAGTCATTCTCAAAATTGAATGCAGTAAACTAAGCTACAGTGCAGGGAATAACCTTTATTAGTAGAGACTGAGCATCCCTAGTCCTCAAAATCTTAAACCCAAGGTGCTCCAAGATCTGAAACTATTGAGTATCCTATTAGCACTGAAAAAGTTTGTGATTTCATTTTTTATTTTAATTTCGGAACCTCAGCCAGTAAAGTCTATACAAAAATTCCAAAATTTTGGCTAGCAAGATGGCTAAGCAGGTAAAGGTGCTAACCATCAAACATAGCTATCTGAGTATCCCCAGGACCCACCTGATAGAAGAAGAGAACAACTCCCAAAAGTTGTCCTCTGAACTCCATATGCATGAAGATCTCCATGACATATGCAGGTCAGCACATATACACACATGCGTACGCAAAATACAAAAATATATAGAAAATTTCTGAAATCTAAAACACTACTGGTCACAAGCATTTCCAATAAGTACTTAACAATATTTACCATATTTTTATCATTTACCATGTGCCAATAATCACTAACAGTACTTTGCTTATGCTAACCAATCACCATTCACTCCATAGATGGATAACCATAATAAGCCCACACATTTTAAACATGAGGAAGGTGTAAAATAGAAGGTCAAGTAACTGTCACAAGATCTTTCAGAAAACAAACCACAAAAACCAGGATTAGAAGCTGTCCATTTAGACTCTAGAGCCTACCTTAAACATCTCACTGGCTGTCTCTGAGAAGGAGCACCACATTTTGGTACCTACCTCTGTTACATGCCTGGAAGCCAGTTCCCAGGCACATCTCTCAGTGGCTCCAGGGACCCCACACCCAAAGGCACTTGCCTTCTGTAGAAGTTCCTAAGTAAGAGGGAGATAAAAATCTCCCCTCACTGTGTTCCAGCAAACCACTCACCTCATCTCCCATCCAAGTCACACTACCCTCTCCTCTTTCTGATAATCTCTAACAGCCATTTTCTGTACTTTATTCAGTCCTCTGGTTATTTTTTATTTTGTTGTCATAAATTTATCTCATTCTCAAGTTTTACTCACATCCTAAATGCCTCAAAAACAGAGAACGTGCAAATATTTCATCCACATTTCTCTCACAGCACAGCAGAGATACTGAGTAAAAAATGAACAAACAAAACTGCCCTTTTCTTTCTTTTCCTCTTTATTTTCCTAAAAATGATTTTACTTATTTTGTTTTTATGTGTATGAGTTGAATGTAAGTGCACCTGTGTTGTGCAATGCCCGAGGAGGTCAGAAGATGGTGTCAGGTCCCCTGGAATTGGAGTTACAGATGGTTGTTAGCCTCTAAAAGAGCAGCCAGTGCTCTTAACTGCTACATCATCTCTTCAGCCCCTCCTCTTTGTCTTTTGACCCTATGTTAAAAGTGACATAGCTTACACTCCAGGGAACCTAGAATTCTGGGGTAGTTATAGCATGTATGCTAGGAATACATCAGGAACCTGAGATGATCACCAAGATATTGGGGTCCAAGTTGGACTCCAGTCACTATTTTCTGCTTTCTTGTCTGGAAACGCTGACTTCAGGGACTCTTTGGGGAAAGATACACTACTCTAGAGTTCCAGAAATGGAAAGTGCCAATCCTGGTGGGAGGGAAGAGGTGAGTACTTGAGGCAGTACTTCCAGACCAGCACAACTACCCGGAGACCCGTGGAACCCACAAGAATGGAAATGGGGATATGCAGCTGAATTAAGTGCTCACAGCCTCGCTCTTTTTCTCTAGGTCTTAGGAATGCATACAAGCTAGAAGTTGGAGGATATCCCAATGTGGCTTACAACTCAGGATTCTGTTTTAACTTCAAGACTAGGAAGATATTCCTGTCAGCCTCCTTCTATCTTCAAGTCAGCCTCCCTCATTGACATATCTTCAGCCTTCATGCAGTCTAGCATCTCCCAACGAAGTATGGTGAATGCAATGCGGATTCTTCAGTCAGTCCTTAGTCCGAAGCTCATTTCTATAATTGGCTAATTATGGGATTGGGCACACAATATTTCATTTTTGTTTGCTATCACAATGATGAAATGAGACCCATAGATAGACAAGTAGTTTGTACAACTCTGGTTCATGTAATTAAGTATATTGGAAATATTCTTCACATTTATTCCAACCCTCCAATTTTCATCTTTGCTCAAGTCTTTCCTCTTTTCAGATCTTTTGTTTATAAGTCCTTGCAATTTCCCCTAACCACTTGCAGCTATTTTCATCCCAAATTCTTAGGCTCAGTTCCAGCTCCAACTTGAAAGGAAAAGCAAATGGAAAAGTTATAAAGGTATTCGGCATGGAAACTATAAACGGAAAAGTACTGCAAATCAGTGGTGGCCAAAAAGAAAATAAAATGTGATTGAGATTCAGTAAGTCTAGAGGCTCTGTCTGGGAGTGAAACGGGAGGGAACAAAGCAAATCAGCGTTTCCTTCATTCAGAGGATACCCTTACTTCAGGGATCATAGCAGCCTTGAGCAATTTTCACACATGGGCCCTGAAGCTCTGTAGCATATTAGAGAGGAAAAGGAAGACAACCAATAGCATCTGAGTCCCTAATCAGTTTGTTTCTCTGAGTCTTATTTTGTCCAACCTTCAGGCCTATACAAGACTCCTGTGAAGGTACATGGCTAGTTTCACAGCATCTGGCGTCCTGGATCTCATAACCATGAATATGCTTCAGGAAAGCCTGCAGAGAACTTGTTTATATTGTCAGAAAACCACCTTTGTCCTTTGGTAGTACTTGAACAACAGGAAAAAGAATTATAAGAAGACAAGATGACACTAGGCAAGCAAGCAAATGCAAGATGGCCTTTAGAGTGTCCTGGATTCAGAGCCACTCAGTTAACATTCCCTGCAACCCCTCTATGTTCTCATTATGAAGAGTTAGAAATGCACATATAAGACAGAAGAAGATTTGTCCTCCAAGAAACATGGACAGCAGGGGAGTTTCAAAAGAGGAAAAGCTCCATTATGTTTGGATAGAGAGAAGAATCTATTCAGCACTAAAGGCAAATGAAATTACAAAATCTGCAGAAAAATGAATGGAACTGTAAAATACGCTGTGAGGTAACTCAGACCCAGAGCGAGAAATGTCACATGTTCTCTTTCATATACAGATCTGAGCTTTGAAGTTTTAGATTTCTGTGCTTAAGTGGTGGTGGTGGGGGGGTCATCGTTTCTAGAAGCCAGGAAACAAGAAAGGAGTCATGGGATTGAGTGGGGGATGTCTTAGTTTGTTTTCTAATTGCTATGATAAACACCATGACCAAAAGCATCTTAGGAAGGAAACACTTTATTTCATCTTACAGGTTACCGTTCACTGTGGCGGGAAGAAGCTAAGGCGGGAACTCAATGCAGGAACCCGGAGCACAAACCACACCACTGAGAAACAATGCTTAATGGCTTGCTCCCAGGCTCAAGTGCCGACAGCATTCCCATACAGGCCAGGTGATGGCACCAGCCACACAGGGGACTAGGCTCCCTACATCATTTAGCAATCAAGAAAATGCTCCATACACATGCCCACAGGCCCATCTGATCAAGGAAATTCTTCAATTGAGGTTTCCTCTTTCTAAGAGAGTCAAGTTGACAACCACTGTGGGATGCTGTCCTATGATTTACTCCCCAGAGGGAACCTAAAGAGGTTCCCTAAAGAATAGATATATTGTCTTTACTCTTGGTTGCCCGCCTGAACTACATGGACCCTGTTGCTGGAGACACATACACATTTTGGATAAGGAACTAGAGAAATCGAGCTGGAACTGAGCTGGAAACTTCATCTCTGCTCATAGTGCCAGAAGGTATTGTGTAGGCTGCTTGGGAAGAAAATTCATCAACAGTTTTACCCAACTGCTACAATACTAAAAAGCCAGGCAAGACGTACCCACTGATGAAACAGTGGCATAACTGTTTAGGGGGCGACCGGATTAGATGTGAAGCCTACCCCATGGAAGGGAGTACAGGCCTGGTACTGTAAACTTAGCCAAAAGCTATGGCTGAGAAGGTCACAGGCCCTAAGTGGCAGTTTATTAATGATCTTTTGCTAAGCCCTTAGTTCTAATGAAGGAGAAAGAAAAGAACTAACAAAAATCTAACCAATGTCCTGAAGAGATGGCTCAGCAGTTAAGAGCACTGGCTGTTTTTGCAGTTCCCAGTACCCACAAGATGGCTAACAACTGTCTATAACTCCAGTGTCTTCTCCTGGCCTCTGTGGGCATTGTACAACATGGATACACTTATATACCTGCAAGTGAAACACTCATACACATAAAAAGTAAAAAATAAATTATTTTTAAAACTCTAACCAGTGAGAAAAACAGCCAACATAATTACAGGAATTGGTAAACATCTTTTAGTAATAATCTTAAATGTAAATGGTCTCAACTTACTAATAAAGAACATAGAGTAACAGATTAAATTAAAAAACAAGTTCCAATTGTCTGTTTTCTCCAGAAGCATACCTCATTTATAAAATCACCCACAGACTGAGAATCAAAAGATATAAGCCAAAGGAAACTGGCATGGTTATTCTGTCTTCTGATAAAGTGGACTTCAAACCAAAATTAATCAGAAAAGATGAAGTACATTACATAGTAATAAGGAAAGATATAACGATTGCAAATGTATAAGCACTAAAAATTTAAGCTCTTAATTTCATAAAACAAACACTAATGGAAATAAAATGATACATAGCTTCTGATAGAACACCACTAGGTGATTTCAATACCCTATGTCATCTCTAGATAAGATATCCAAACTGAAAAATCAACAAAGAAACCTCAGAGTTAAACTATACCACTGAGCAAATGGACTTAATATTTGATAATATTAGTATTAATGGACTTAATTCACATAGAATATGCCATCCAAAAGATACAGAACGCATAATCTCTTCAGTATCCCATATATCCTTTCCTAAATAGACTGCGTTCTAGGCCACAAATCAATATTTTCTTACCACAAACAAAAGAATCACAATAATAATAATAATAATCTATTGTATTTTCTCAGATCATAGCGGAATGTAAATAGAAGTTGACACCAAGTGAAACCACACAAATACTTGGAGACCGAACAATACACTCTAGAAGTATCAGCGGTTCTTTATAGCAATTAGGGAGGAAACAGTCAAATGAGAATGAAAGCAACATTTACCAGAACCTTTGGGATGGAGCTAAGGCAATTCACAGTGGAAAGTTTATAGCTATTAGTGCTCACATTTAAAAAATGAAAGAGATCTCAAATAAATAACCTAATGATACACCTCAAGGTCATAGAACAAGAAATAATAAAAATCAGGGCAGACATTAACGAAGTGGAGACTAAAAGAACAATATATAGGATTAATCAAACAAAAAATTGCTGTTTTGAAAAGGTAAATAAAAAATTGCAAACTTGTGGCCAAACTAACCAAAAGAAAGACCGAGAACACTCAAGTCAACAAAATCAGAGATGAAATAGGCGACCATTCCAGCTACTCCAATGAAATCTAGAGCACTGTTAGAGGACATTTTGAAAACTTATATCCAAAAATAACTGGGAAATTAAGAAGAAACAGGTATCTACCTACCTACCAAAATTAAATCAAGAAAATATAAAGTACTTAAAAATTTATAACAGACAGCAAGGCTGAGACAGTAATTTAAAAAAGTCTCTAAAAATAAAAGCCCAGGACTGAATCTATTCAGTGCCCAATTCTACCAAATCTTTAAGAGCTAACACCAGTACACCTCAAAGTTT
>NW_008351346.1:494599-498073 GCF_000622305.1 Nannospalax galili | reverse complement strand
AATAAAAAGGGAAAGAGTTTTACCAAACTCATTCTGCGAAGCTAATATTATCCTGATACCAAAATTAGATAAAGATATCACAAAGAAAACTACAGACCACTTTTCCTGGTAAACATAAATGTAAAGTCTCAATAAAAACCTTGGAAGTTAAATTTTAAGACATATAAAGATCATACACTGTGATCAAGTTAATTTCATCCCACAGATGCAAGATGGGTTCAACATACGCAGATCAATAAATGTAAAGCACACAGAGTTAGGGGCAGAAATCACATAATTATCTTAATAGATACAGAAGAGACCTTTGGCAAAGCTCAACATGCCTTTATGGTAAAAGCCAAAAGAAACTAGAAATGGACAGTACGTACCTCAACATAATAAAGGCCATATATGCCCTACCCAACATTTTCTTAAGTGGGGGAAAACTGAAAACACTTCCTCTAAAATCAGGAAGAACAACAGTGTCCGCTTTTGCCACTCCTACTCAAATTAGTGCTCAAAGTCTTCCATAGGGAAATTTAAAAAAAGAAAGAAAAATGAGTACTAAGTGGGGGAAAAGTCAAAATATCGCTTTTGCAGATGACGTGATCCCATACCTAAAGGACCCTCAAGACTCCACAAGAAAACTCTTAGAACTGATACATACTTTCAGAAATTGTCAGGATGCAAAATTAATATAAAAAAGTAGTATGTTTCTATATATCAATAATGACTTGCTGAGAAGGAAATTAAGAAATAAATTTCATTTGTAATAGCTTTAAAAATAGTGTAAAAGAAGTTTCCTCCCTGCCCCACCCCCAAAAAACTGCATCTTCACCTGAACCTCCCACAAGTCTGGTCAGTTGATTAGTACTACAATAACTGTGGAAAGTTTGTAATTTTACAGGTCCAGAATCTAATTATAATTTATCTTGGCTATCTTTAGCCCCCTAAATAGCCATTCCCTGCACACCTCTGTGTCTGACTTATCCTGTGCTAACAGATTAAGACATGTTGAAATGTGTTAACAAAGTAGACCACCAGCTTCCATCAACCCAACGGCTTAGAAGCCAGTCAGCTAGCATATAAGGCCCACAGCAGAATTCTCCCTGCTTTGCAATAACCTGCCTCTCTGATGTCACCACCAATGCATTTTAAGTGTCTTTATTTATGACTTTCTTCATTCTGTTACTATAAAACCTTCACGAAACTGTTACTACATTGGAACATGGGATTTGGGATGACCTAAATCTGTATTCCTAGTCCATGGTCTCTCACATTTGGCTTCAGAAAAAATTATCTATTATTCTGTTTAAGGTGAGAGTTGTGTTTTTGTGTTGACAACTATGGTACAACAATATGGGACCTTGAAAATGACCAACTTTTCACTAGAAGAGTCACCTGGATGGGAGCCAAGCACCGGCATGGACCCACTAAGTCTAGGCCAACTTGTTAGTTCCTCAGATGGATTGTGGTGACTTCTTTCGGACCTCCCTTGGTTGCGTCAACTGTCTATTGATTTATTCTAAGCTAGTGGTTTAAGGATCCTATTTGTAGATAACTTTTTGATTTTAGTTTGCTTTCAAAGTGTAAGTTTTAGGGTAGCTATTTTGTTTGTTTGCTTTGAAAGCATTTTGGTTTCAATATTCAGTTTGGTTTTTGGTTGATTTCAGGCCTTTGAAAACATAATAGATTCTGATTGTTCGTTAAATTTACTAGCATTCCTTTATTTTTATTTTTCTCAGGACACTTCTTCCACATCTAATCTAAGGCATGAAGAAATGTTTGGAAAAAACTAACAGATATTTCATAGGCCAGCTACTGTTAGGTTTGATTAGTGTGTTAATTCAACTTACAAATGTAAAATAATGTAAAACGAAATCTAACTCCAGTAATATCCTCTCAATGGGGAGCATTTATCACCTCTAAATTGGTTGATTTTCAAGCTTAACTAAGAGTCCTTGGCAAGACAGCATGGTGGTACATGCCTTTAATCCCAGCACAAGACCCAGTGGCAAGCAGATCTCTGTGATACAGAGTCCATCCTGGTCTACATAGTAAGTTCCAGGCCAGCTGAGGCTACAGGGAGACCCTGTCTCAAATATATGTATATATAACTTATATATTTATATAATATATATGTATATATAGAGAGAAAGATGATAGATGATAGATAGATGATGATAGATGTGTGTGTGCATGCACACGCATGTATGTGTGTATGCATGTATGTATATAAATTTTGGTTGTTTAAAATGCCTGTTTCCTTTGTTACCTTCATTCCATTAGTCCAAGAAATGCAGGAATGGTTCAATATACATAAGTCAATAAATGTCATAAATCATATAAATGGGCTCAAAGACAAGAACAACATGGTCATCTCAATAGATGCAGAAAAGGTCTTTGACAAAATTCAACATGCATTTATGTTAAAAGTCCTAGAGGGAATTGGACTGGAGGGAACATACCTCAACATAATTAAAGCTACATACAACAAACCCACAGCCAATATCATTCTAAATGGAGAAAAACTGGAAGCATTCTCATTAAAATCAGGAAACAGACAAGACTGTCTGCTATCTCCATTCAATTTTAATATAGTGCTTGAACCTATTGCTAGAGAAATAAGACAAGAGAAGGAAATTAAAGAAGTACTAATTGGAAAAGAAGAGGACAAATTATCCCTTTTAGGGGACGATATGATATTATGCCTAAGGGATACCAAAAATTCCACCAGAAAGCTCCTAGAAAAGAATAATACTTTCAGTAAAGTGGCAAGTTATAAAGCTAATCTACAAAACTCAGTAGTCTTTCTGTATACCAATAACAAGCAATTGAAGAGTACAGGGAAATCCTTCCATCCACAAAAGCCTCAAAAAAAAAAAAAACCACCTCAGAATAAACCTGACCAAAAACATTAAAGATCTCTACAATGAAATTTTTAAATCTTTAAAGAAAGAGATTGAGGAAGACACCAAATGATGGAAGGACCTCCCATGCTCATGGATTGGAAGAATTAATATTGTGAAAATGATCATCTTACCAAAAGCCATTTATAGATTCAATGCAATACCAATCAAAATCCCTGTGAAATTTTTCACAGAATTTGAAATAAAACATCCTAAGATTCATACAAAGTGTAAAAGACCCTGGATAGCCAAAGTAACCCTGAGCACAAAGAACAATGATGGGGGATTACTATACCAGATTTCAACCTATATTACAGAGCTATAGTCATTAAAACAATTTGGTACTAGCACAAAAATTGATCTGTAGCTCAATGTAAAATAATTGAAGACCCAAATATGAGCACACATAATTTCAGTGACATGATATTTGACAAGGGGGCCAAGAACACTTGCTGTAGGAAAGACAGCATCTTTAGCAAATAGTGTCAGCAGCACTGGATCTCCGCCTGTAGAAGAATGAAACTAAACCCCTATCTTTCACCTTGCACAACAGTCAACTCCAAATGGATCAAAGACCTCAATGTGA
>NW_008351346.1:485827-494524 GCF_000622305.1 Nannospalax galili | reverse complement strand
GACATCAGTTGCTCAGGAATTAAGGTCAAGAATCAACAAGTGGGACCTCATTAAACTAAAAGGCTTCTGTACAGCAAAAGAAACAACCAAGGAAGTGAAGAGAAAACCCGCAGAGTGGGAGATAATCTTCACCAGTGACAAATCTGACAGAGGTTTAACATCCAGAATACATAAAGAACTCAAAAAAACACAAAAAATCAAGGAAGCAAGTGACCAATTGAAAGATAGGCCAAGGATCTTAACAGAACATTCTCAAAAAAATAAAGATGGCTAAGAAACATCTTAAAAATGTTCAGCATAATTAGTAGTTAGGGAAATGCAAATTAAAACCACTTTAAGATTTCATCTTACCCCAGTCAGACTAAGATCAAGAGAACAAGTGATACCAAATGCTGGAGAGGATGTGGAGAAAGGGGAACGCTCATTCACTGCTGGTGGGATTGCAGACTCATGCAACCTCTGTGGAAAGCAGTGTGGACAACTATTAAAAACTACAAATGAACCTACCTTATGACCCAGTTATACCACTCCCTGGCATATACCCAAAGGACTCTTCCTATTGTGGAGACACTTGTACATCCATGTTTGTTGCTATTTTCACAGTAGCCAAGAGAGGGACACAACCTAAGTGTCCCTCAACTGATGAGTGAATAATGAAAATGTGGTATTTTTATACAATGGAGTTCTACTCAATGATAAAGACAAAATCATGAAATTTGCAGGTAAATGGATGTCATTAGAAACTGTTACACCAAGTGAAGTAACACAGACTCAGAAAAATAAGCAATGTATGTTCTCCCTCATCTGTGGATGTTCTTAATTATTTTAATGGACTTTCTTTGTTCTGTTAATAAAAAAAACTTCATGATACTGTTACTACACTGGAACACAGGATTTGGGGTGACCTAAATCTGTGTTCTTGATCCATAGACACCCATAGTTGGCTCCAGAATAAACTCTTTTTTGAGGCGAGAGTTGTGGTTTTGCATCAACAATAACTAGGAATAAACTTAACAAAGTAGGTGAAAGAGCTCTACAATGACAATTTTAAAACACTGAAGAAAGAAACTGAAGATGACTCTAGTGTTACCCATGGTCACACCACTTGTAAAAATGCCGCCATTTTGGTTGAATAATGGCGGTTCCTGAAACTACAGTGATGTTTTTTCTACAACTGAAGTCATTTGTCTTTCAACATTTTTGCCCTCCCTGCCATATAAAATTCCCGCAAAGGCCAGCCAAGAGAGATGTTTATCAAACACCTTACAGTCTTCAAAACCATCCGCCTTATCTTCTTAGCTAGAACTGAACAATGGCCAGCCCCCAAAATATCTGCTCACAAACCAGTATTCTTTCAGACACTAAGCATCCTACCCTCTCCACTAACACCCTTCATTTCTTCTCTTCTCCATTCTTTACTGCACAGATGGATCACTGACATCCAAACTAATAGGAAGGGAATTCAGAATTGTTTCTTGACGCTCCCATTTCTCAGGTAAGGAAGTTGAGACTTAGTAAGCTCATAAGTGTGCTAAGCTCCTCTGGGTCAGCAGAATCTGCCCTCTGACCCACACACTCAACTTTTTCCCTTCACCAAGATGCTAAGACAACCTGACTTCTTCATTTTCTCTTTTTTTACTCCGAAGCTAGTATTTTCATTAACGTTGTTAAGTTTGGAAATATGCTTGTTCTACAGTAGCATGTTGGCTTTGCTAGGCCAACTTCCTTTAAACCACTTCCTTTGAAAGAATAAAAAGTCTACTTGGCTCTCCTCCAAGGATTCTTGGAATAGTTAAGCTGGTGAGGTACTCAGAGGGTAGTGTTAAGTCAGGGCAATAAACTTGCTAGAATATAGACTGAAGAAGGGTGACCCACTAATAAACACTGATAACTGAGTGGAATGATCTCTTGGAAAAGTCTTGCAAATAGATGAGAGGATGCCAACCTTTGCTTCTTTGAGGTAGTTAGATGCTTACCAACTCAAGTCGGAAAAATGGAAAGAAATGACATTACTATATTCAAATCCATACTTTTTTTGTCTGAGATTGTATACTGGAATTAATCCAAGTAAAAATAAAAAACAGGATCTCAACATGGTTAAACTCAGAGAATACATCATAGGCATTATGTTACAGCAGAAGGACCCTCCCCCCACAACAAAATAAAATAAACAATCCTAGTTAAGAGAATAAAATATTTGGCCTGGATGGAAACTTAAACATTCCAGCTCACAGGACCACTCCCAGGAAGGCAGGCTCACCTTAAGCCAAGCTAAAGCACTAGGTGGAAAGCCAGTGCATTGATGAGGTGGTGACTTTCTCCTGTCTGGAACCCCAGTCCCGAGGTGCAGTGGCTCATCAGGGTGCAGACTGCAACTTCTGTCCATCTAACCCGCTCCCTGGCTTCTTCAGAAAAGCATAACCTCTTCTATTTCTTTTAGAACCATGCTTTCTCTTACACACTGGGCTTCCCCAACATTTTTTTTTTCACTCTTTCTCTAAAGCTCCTCTCCCCACCAAGTAGCTGCTAGTCTGCCACATGTCTGACCTCCATGACAGCTTAAATGAGATGGCTTAGATCCTCTCTCTCTCTCTCTCTCTCTCTCTCTCTCTCTCTCTCTCTCTCCCTCCCTCTCTCTTCTCTCTCTTCTCTTCCTCTCTCTCTTTCTCTCTCTCTCTCTCTCTCTCTCTCTCTCTCTCTCTCTCTCTCTCCTCCATTTACCTCCTCTGGCAGTTACTAAGGTCCAGACCTTGCCTGCCCTGCCCTGGAGGTTTTTCTTATAAACACTAAAAAAATTGTCCTTAAGCTTCTGTTTGAATCCATTCTTCATTTCTTTTACCAATGAGGCTAAGAACCCCAAGAAGGAACCCCGATTTCCCCTGGATCAATTAAACAGTATAAGAAATAGTTGTGTTGTCTTTCCATTAATGTGTAACAAATTCCCATATATTTATTGGCTTAAACAACACAGATTTATTATCTTAAAGATATTAGAGGGTTGGGGAGATGGCTTGATTGGTAAAGTATTTGCCACATAAGCACAAGGACCTTCCTTCAGATCCCCAAACACCCATTTAAAGGCCAGGCACAACAGCAAGTGTGTAACTCCAGCAATGGGGAGGGGGCAGAGAAAAGTAGATCTCTGGGGCTCATTGACCAGTTGGCCTACCCAAGTCTTCGGGGCCCCACGTTCTGTGAGAAAGACCTTGTCTGAACAAAACCCATGAAAGCTTTTGCCCCGCATCCCACACACACACTCATGGATACATACACACAAAAATATAAGAGTGGAGTAACTGAGTTCTCTGCTCAGAGTTTTGCAAGGCCAAGGTCAACGTATCCATGGTCTAGATTTCATCTGGAACTCTGAAAGTTTTTCCAAACTCTAGTTGTGACTTGCAGAATGTAATTATCTATAGTCGATAGGATTGAGCCCTACTCTCTTGCTGGCTGTCAGCCTGGGAACTCTCTCAGCTGTTGGAGACTGCCCTCCAAGCCTAGTCAGGTAGAAACCTCTGCAATTAGCTCACAACATGACTTACTTTTCTTCCAGTCCCAGAGAAAATCTGCTGTTCTTTCCTTTAAGGACTCAGCTGACTAGATCAGGAACCTACCAAATGTAATCTATGTGATTAACTCAGTAACCTGATTGGGGGCTTGGGTTGCATCAGCACAATTCCTTTTGTCACGTAAGGTGACATATGTGTGGAAGTGATAACCTACCTTATTCACAGGTCCCAATCAAATGTAGAAAAGAGACCATGCAAAGCATGTACGGCACAGGGCAGAACTCTTTGGGGCCACTTTAGAATTATGCCTACTGCAATTCATGTATATCCTAGCTTCCCTTTCAGTCAATAAGCTTCTCCATGACATGGATCAGAACTAGATTGATGAAACAGCTAATGGAAATGAGTTTCCCCACGCTTTAAGTGTCTCTAGTTTATATCTGGTTATGTTGAGCTAATCTGACACAAACTGTAATTAAACATAGATTTCCAAAAATAAAAGGCAGTTTGTAACAATGATTTGTTAATATAGCTGACACTTTTAGGAAGTAAAATTGTATAAAAACAGTACAATAACTAATTCTGTCTCAGATATAGCCTATTCACACAGTATGTGTAGGTTACCAACCTTGGATGCACCAAATAACTTCCTAGATTTTATGAGGTATAAAACAGACATGAGGTGATACCTTTCTTCTCAAGGAGCTCACAACACAGTGTTGGGGAAAGCTCTAAAACACATGAAAGAGTATTACAGAACACAAGACAGAGTAAGTGATGTTTACAGTTAACTGGAGTGATGTAGAAACATATTGCAGAAACTTAGGAAAGTCAGAGATCACGATTGACTGAAGGGAGGAAAAGAACTGCTGTCAGTTCCTAACAATGAAAAAGTATGCCAGTTCTTAATAATGAGTCAAGGGAGATTTAACTGGTCTGGTAAAAAAGAGAGCCATAGAAGGCTCTGATCTGTGACATGGCACAATGAAAACCACACACCAGAAGCACGGGTGTGAAGCAAAAATTGAAGGATGACTGGAGAAGAGGCTGAGGAGATCACCCCGAAAGCTGAGATGATAAAGACCTTGGCCGTCTGTCAGTAACAGGACTAGAAGGCTCACTCAGACACACTTTTAAATAATCACAGGCTTTGAGCCAGGATTTGACCTGATAAGGAGAATAAAACAGAGTTGAAATCAATAGTTTTTAATTTAGGTGGCCGTGACAGAGATTGATAGCTGCACTTCAAAGTTCAATACTGTTTTCTTCCTGGTAAAACAGCTGGACAATGTTTCTCAGCTTCGCTCAGGCAATTAAATGTGCTCAAGACACTGGGATCTAGCGCCCAGCTTTTCAAACGGTGGCTCATGCCCCAGATGGAATCATATACCTGAAGGTGAAGTTTTCAAAAAAAAACATGGCAGTGGTAAAGCGTTTCATTGAATGCAATAAATAACCAAAAATTAACTCAAAATCAAACACGTCATGGATCCAAGGTGTTTTCATCATTGTCGCATCCCATGACTTCACGGCAGCCTTGTTCTTGAACACACATGTGCTCCATGCTGCACAGGCTGTCAAGCCACACAGCACCAACATTTGCTGCCTGAAATGCCTTCGCTCAGATAGAAAACTTGTATGTTAGGAGTTGCATGGTTTTTACTATATATATATATATAAAGTTTTCTCCTTCCTAAGTTGGAAACAGAGTGGTTTAAATACAGAAAACAAAGACTTTTAATATTTCCCAATGTCATTCTTCATCATATAAGCAACAAATTACTATATCTTTGGATTGTATTACATTATGTAATATTGGACTTAAGAAGTTATGTTTGAGTTGCTGACTTTGAGTTTCATAAAAACTCATTAAATGAATTTGGGCTTAGGATTAGGACAGAAATCTAACAATTTCTGAAGCAGCTCTAAGCATCCTTCTTCTACACTGTGCTATGTGCTTATGAAGCATCGTTCTCTGCATTGCTCATAATTTAGTTAAAGGGGCATAGTACCAAGCTGTCCTCTAAATTCATATCTCTATAGTCATAGATTACTGTAGTTCTTAGGCCTCATCTGAGAAGTTTGTCCAATGAACAGAGGTTAATGCATAAATTCACAACTGGTCAATGTGCAGAGATTGTCAGTAGAGCGCTCAGCTATAAATGGGACATATATATATAACATCCCTCCCCCGCACCAATGACAATAGGGGGAGTAGATACCATAAGAGCCAGAGGTCAGGGAGGACCCAGAGTGAAAATGTTTTCTGGACATGAAGGACCGCTGCACTCATGAACACACAGTAGTTGTGGTTGCTTACATAGTACATGCGTGAGATCAAGCTGGTCAAAATTCCATCGTGGAGTGGGGAGAGGCTTGCTCTAGCTGAAGAGCTATTGACAATTGGTGGCTTCTGGAGGAGAGAGAGTCAATCTTCTTTAAGGGTGTGGGCATGCTCCAGTGGATGACCCCACACCCGTGAGTATATGGACAGAACAAACTGGACTTGTTAGGTTATTTAAAAAAAAAAAAAAGGGACATGCAAGGAATGGTGGTACATGCCTTTAATCCCAGCACTCGGGAGGCAGAGGCAGGAGGACCTCTGTGAGTTCAAGGCGAGCCTGGTCTACATAGTGAGTTCCAGGCCAGGTGGAGCTACAGGGAGACCCTGTCTCAAAAAGATCAAAAATAAAAAATAAAAATAAAGGACATGAAGTTGGGAGGGCAGATGGACAGATGGAGGGTGGGGGTGAATTATGGGAGAACTTAGAGGAGTGGGAGATGAATATGAACAAAAGACTTGGTGTGCATGTATTGAATTCTCAAATAATTAATAAAACATTATATCAAAAATTGATCAAGGGCTGGAGAGATGGTTCAGAGGTGAAGAACACTGGCTGCCCTTGCAGAGGACTGGTTTTGGTCCCCAGCACCTACAGGGTAGCTAACGGCCATATGCAATTTCAGTTCCTGGGGATCTGTGCCCTCTTCTGGCCTCCATGGGCATTACTTGCACATGGTGCATTTACCTATATGCAGGCAAAACACTTACACATATAAAAATGAAAAATGTTGAAGATGTTCTATATCCTACAGTAGTAAATATTCAGTCAAAATTTAATTTTGGTAAAAAATAGCCAAACACTTTAATCTCACAAGTATGCAAATTTGCTTTGTCTTTAATAAATGATAAAATTATATTACCAAATAATTATTTTAAAAATACATTTATCTATGATTTATTTTCAGTAAATATTTGGTTTTTGTACTTATTTTATATACATGTAAACCTAGGCTTTATAAAAATTTCTTAGATGAAAAGGGGTTGTGAGTGGAACAGTTTAAGAAGTCCTGTTATAGTCACAGGAAGTAGAGACATTATGAGTTCTTCGAGGTCTGGACCTTAAAACCTACATGCACACCTCCATTCTCTTCCCACTTTCCACCTGGCAAAACTGGAGACAATCTACCAGGCCCCAAAGTGCCACCGGGAGAAGGACTATTGTGCAGACTTCTTCCACCCCATGCTGTTATGAAAAGAGAAGACTAACTTTTACAGAATTTGAACCTTTATGCATTATCTGCTTATTTTAGGAATAAGACTATCTTACTATTGGCTTAGAAAACACCAGCACCAATAACAGAAATATTGAGATGGGAAGAGGACGTTCATGTGGGGGCTGGAGAGAATACCAAAAGACAGAGTCATTCTAATAAATCGCTGCTGGCTGTACAATAAATCGAAGCTTACGAGAGAGGACTCAGGAGGAAGTGGAGGTTAGTTATCTGCAAATTAGTTTGCTAACACTATGGAACAGACAAATTCTTAGATAAAGAGAGTACTAGAACATAAGAGTTGAGGAATGAGCCTCAAACATATGTTCACGTTTAACAGTGGAAGAAGGAAGGTGAGCTGGTGAAGAGCTGAGAGAGGAGAATTAAGCATAGGCAAGAAACAAAGACAATTCAAATACAAAACAGAATTTCAACCTTAGTTTCTGGTGCTTCTTCCACTGACCCATGTCAGAGAAAGTCAAGGTCAAGGCACCATCCCTAACCTAGGGACATGTTGCAGTATGAGCCAGATGCCACTGTTTTCTTGTTTAACCTCTTCACATCCCTTTAATGCCCAGCAACACTCAACTAGGCCATTTTAAATAATAACTGGCCGGACAACAGGACGTGTTATTATATCTTCTTTTATTAAAAATTGGTTTATCTGCATAGATATCTTTCTTTTTTTTTACTTTGCCATCAGCACATCTTAACTTCTAACAGCACAATATGATTAACCCATAAATCATCACAATTGTCTATGTGTGTTCCAATGATTTTGCTTGCTTTTCTTTTGCCCCCATGAAAAATTTCCCAAGATCTAGCTTTTATTAGCATCGTACGGGCAATACCTCAGAGAAAACCAGGCATACTGAAAGAAACACCTAAAATGTAACTAGTCCATCAAAGTAAAGTTTGCTTTGCTCAGTTTAGCAGCTCAGTAATGGGTGTTGTTCAGTTCTGAGTTCAGAAAACACACACAAGTTCTTTTGTTGCTTTTGCGGGTGGTTATGTATGATGTAGCTCTTCCTCAAGGGGAAAATAAGGAGATCCAAGGCAACAAAACTACCTTTAAACTCATGGCAATGGCACAGAACTTTTTTAAAATTATTTATTTAATAACCATATAATTAGAAGAAGCATTTCATTACAACAGCATTGACATATTCAATAACAATTTCCAGAGCTATGATACATCTCTTTCAAAATTGGCTGTAAATACTTAGATTTATATTTGAATTAATACAGTCATACAGTATTGTACTCCGTATAAACCCTGTAAGATATAAAATTAAATGAGGTTTTAAACTTTAAAAAAGATCTCCATTTCATTATGAAAATACAGTTTCATACAGAAAAATTCGTTTTTAACACAATTAACACTAAGATGCACATGTATTTCTAATCTCTATATATCTGATTATTACTAGTCACAGTCGGTTACTTTCTGAGCTCCTTGGCATCTGAGCATGGATATAAAGTCATCAGTTAGATTTCAATGGTAAAGTTTTTCACATCTACTAATTATTAAGGAGAAAATTTTTATGCTTTGAAGAGTTATTTTTCTTCTTTTTTAAAAATTTATTTATCCACCTACTTCCCAGGTAGCACCCTCCCATAGCCTCCCTCCCCC
>NW_008351346.1:484675-485809 GCF_000622305.1 Nannospalax galili | reverse complement strand
CTCATCTAGCAGTAATCAGTTGTCTATATTCCTTTGGATAAGATTGGGGTCGGCTATTCATTTTCCCAGTTCTATGCTGGGTTACTATCTGAGAATCCCTTTGGCCACTCTGGTCAACCACTCAAAAGAAGGTATCGCCTGTCTGGCATTGTTGCTTGTTATGTAGCCTTTAGCTATACATATGGACTCTTATGAAACTATGTTGGCCCATTTAATCTTTGGTTATACTTTCTTTTTGGGTGTTTAAGGCTGTACTGTACAGTTGGTCCAGATAAACTGATTTATATTTACTCTTAAGGTCATTTGAGGATCTGTTCCTCAGGAGTCACATGGGCTTGGGAGGAGCCCCTGGCTCCTTTCTTTTACCAGTTCTGCCAGTGTGAAGATAAGTCAAAGGTACTGCTCGACCATGGTTGGCTTCGCTTGGAAGCATGGAGGAAATGATTCCTCTGTGTTGACCTCTGCTTATAGACTGGACACTGGTTCAAGTCCATCTGGTGGGGTCTCCTCGGCCTCCTTGATCAAGAGGACAGGTGACTCGCCACCATTATAGGACATTTTGAGAGATGCTCATAGTCCCTGGGAACTAATCGACCTAGGAGGGCAAGGAGCAAAAAGTGTCCTTTATGTCCCTCTGACCAAATTATTATAGACCTCGAAGTATGCCTGTTAAACACCCAAGAAGATTAGTTCCTCCAGTCTGGTACTTTTAATTACTGTGTCATTGGGCAAAGACCAATTGTTCTCAGATAAACCTTGCCTAGACATATATTTCTTGATCTGCTATGTATAATTTGTCAGTAGGTTGTAGAGTAATATGGTTCTCACTGGTTTTCAAAACTAGCTAGGCATTATTTATCTCTCACATTGTCTCACCCCTCCATCATGGTTTTCCCACTTAAGGTGCCCCCATTTCCCCCCTTTGTCACTATGGTCCTATGTCTCTTGAGCTCCTTCTTTCCCCTTATCCCCTAGGTTCCTTGTATACCCTTCACTCCCCCCTCCCTTAAACTAACCCAATTTTTTTCCATATCTCTTATTTAAGGCCTGTTTCTTATTGTTCTTCTCTTTCAGGTTCTTTCTTTTCCTTTACCTCCCTGTTTCCTTTCCATTTTCCTGGTTCCTGTAGTTATG
>NW_008351346.1:483278-484541 GCF_000622305.1 Nannospalax galili | reverse complement strand
CCTGCAAATTTCATGATTTCATCTTTCTTTACTGCTGAGTAAAACTCCACAGTATACATGAACCACATTTTCATTATCCACTTATCAACTGAGGGACACTTAGGTTGCTTCCATCTCTTAGCTATTGTGAAAAGAGCAGCAACAAACACAGGTGTACATGTGTCTCTGCAATAGGATGAGTTCTTTGGGTATATGCCAAGGAGTAGTATAACTGGGTCAAATGGTAGGTTCATTTGTAGTTTTTTAAGAGTTCTCCACACTGCTTTCCATAGGGGTTGAAACAGTTTGCAGCCCCACCAGCAGTGGATGAGTGTTCCCCTTTCTCCACATCCTCTCCAACATTTGGTATCATTTGTTCTCTTGATCTTAGCCAGTCCTCTGACTGGGGTAAGGTGAAATCTTAAAGTGGTTTTAATTTGCATTTCCCTAATTATTAGTGATGTTCAACATCTTTTAAGATGTTTCATAACCATCTTTACTTCTTCTTTTGAGAACTCTCTGTTCAGCTCCTTAGCCCATCTTTTAATTGGGTTGCTTCTTATCTTGGTTCCCTGTTTTTTGAGTTCGTTATAAATTCTGGTTATTAAGCCTCTGTCGGATGTGTTGCTGAAGATTTTCTCCCATTCTGTGGGTTTTCTGATGGCTTCCTTGGTTGTCTCCTTTGATGTACAGAAGCTTTTTAGTTTAATGAGGTCCCATTTGTTAATTCTTGCCCTTGTTTCCTGAGCAATTGATGTCCGGTTTAGAAAATCCTTTCCTATGCCTATATCTTGTAGGTTTTTTCCAATGTTTTCTTCTAATAGTTTCACAGTTTCAGGCTTTACATTGAGGTCTTTGAACCATTTGGAATTGACTTCTGTGCAAGGTGACAGACAGGCCTTTAGTTTCATTCTTCTACAGGTAGAGAACAGTTTTGCCAGCACCATTTGCTGAACACACTATCTTTCCTCCAGTGAAGGTTCTTGGCCCCTTTGTCAAATATCAGGTGGCTGAAATTGCATTTGCTCATATTTGGCTCTTCAATTTTGTTCCATTGGTCTATGGGTCTATTTTTGTGTCAATACCATATTGTTTTTATGACTATAGCTCTGTAGTAGAGCTTAAAATCTGGTATAGTAATCCCCCCACCATTGCTTTTAGTTCTCAGGGTTGTTTTGGCTATCCGGGGTCTCTTGTGCTTCCATATGAATCTTAGGATAGATTTTTCCAATTCTGTGAAAAATGTCATGGGGATTTTGATTGGCATTGCATTGAATCTATATA
>NW_008351346.1:483093-483224 GCF_000622305.1 Nannospalax galili | reverse complement strand
CATGGGAGGTCCTTCCATCTTCTGATGTCTTCCTCAATTTTGTTCTTTAAACATTTAAATTTTTCGTTGTATAGCTCTTTAATGCCTTTGGTCAGGTTTACTCTGAGATATATATATATTTTTTGCAACGA
>NW_008351346.1:422175-480486 GCF_000622305.1 Nannospalax galili | reverse complement strand
ACTTAATTTCTTTTATCATGTTTATAATTGTTCTTTTGAGTTCCATGTGCTATATTATCTCTAGGGTGTTCTCACTGTACTCCTCTAGAGGACTATTGGTATTTGGTGGGGATATGTTATTTTGGTTTTTCATGTTATTATTTTTTCTCTGTGAATTTGACATGTGAATTTCTTTTGTAGTTTCGGATTCTTGTGTTAGACTCAGGCCTTCAAGTTTAGGTCTACTTCTTTTTGTGAACTCTATGTGTCTTTGTGATTTACTTTCTGGGCATGAAAAGCTGGTAATCTAAGCTTCTTGGTTCTCTCTTTTTATTTTATATTGTAGTTGCCAGATTGCTTTTGTCTTCAGTAGTTCCCAAAGAGACCCAATTCAGATGAGGATCAGATGCTCTCAGGCTTTCTCCTAAGGTTTGGATTCCTCCAGGAAAGATTTTGGCCTCAGGAATTTGGGGGTTGGACTGGCCTGGGAGCCTGGCCCAGGAAAGATACTGGTCTAGAACTGCTGGTGGAGCCACTGAGAGATGCAAAGGCAGATGGGGCGGGAAGAGGCCCCAAGGCCTCCTGGGGTCTGCACTGAGGAGCTGGGTTGGTCTGGATGCAAAGGATCAGGAAGAGGAAAGGTCAGCCCCCACGTCTCAGAAGGAGGCTGGCTGGTGGTGCAGGCCCAGGGAAGCAGAGGGAGTTGAGGGCCGGGCTAGGCCCAGAAGCAATGCTCCTGGGGCCCAGAGAAGGCATTATGTTGGTCTGGATGAAAAGGATCAGGAAGAGGAAAGGTCAGCTCCTGGGTCCCAGAAAGAGGCTGGCGGGTGGTGCATGCCCAGGGAAGCAGAGGGAGGTGAGGGTGGGGCCAGGCTCAGAAGCAGTGCTCCTGAAACTCAGAGGAGAGAATGGCGGTGGAGATGGGAGGGTGAATGAGGCTGGGGGAGTCAAGGCTCAGAGGGCGCAATGGACTTACCCCAGAGAGAGGCCTGCAGGTAGGAGAGAGGCCTGCTGCAGATCCTGCAGGCCCAGGGAAGCAGAGGGAGGTGAGGGCAGGGCCAGGCCCAGAAGCAGTGCTCCTGGGTTCCAGAGAAGGCACTATGTTGGATGAAAATGATCAGGAAGACTTATTGGTTTCCCGGGTGTCTGGGGCCCCAAGATAAGGAATGGAGCAGGGCCCAAACTCAGAGGAGAGAATAGTGGTGGAGATAGGAGGGTGATAGAGGCTGGGGGCGTCAAGGCCTGGAGGGTGCAATGGACTTACCCACAGAGAGACACAGAACTTTTTAAAAGGGGATAATTCGGTATGAAAAGTACAGGATATGATCATTTTTATGTATAAATAATAGTAAAATATTTTGTTCATAATTCAGAAAATATGAACAAAGACACACAGTGTCTAAAGGAAAAGCAGTAGGCAGAGAGACAGTATGTGCCGCAGGCAGTCAGGCCACAGTGGGATCAAACATGGCCTTGCAGACACTCAGCAGTGCACATTTCGCCTGCATGAGCCTCCTGCCCGCTTGCCACGTGGTGGAATGCTGTGAGCATGACTGTCATCACATTTCACTTAGGTCGCATGTTAGCTATTTTTCTCATCGCTGTAACAAAATATCTAACCAAAGCAACTTAAGGGAAGTTCCTGTCCTTCAAGTGACAGGAACTTGAAACAGGTGGTCATGTGACATCTACAATCAGCAAGCCAAGAGATCTGTAATCAATGGTGCTCGCTTGCATCCTCCTTTTTATTCAGCTCAGGATTCCCATTCACAGCATAGTGGTTGTCATATTTAGACTGGGTTTTCCTGCCTCAAATAAAACTTTGAAAACACTATTGCAGGCACACCTAGAGGTTTGTTTCCTAGTTGAGTCAAAATTCTATCAAGTTGATGATCAAAATTAACCATCAGAGGTTGGAGAGATGGGTAAAAGCACTTGCTCTGCAAGCGTGGGGATCTCAGTTTGAAATCCCAGCACTCATGTAAAAACCCAGGTGTTGCATGTGCCTGTAACCCCAGCATTGGGGGACAAAGACAGGCAGCAGATCCCAAGACTTCAGTAGCCAACCAGTATAGCGGAAATGAAATGGTGAACTTCAGGTTCAGGGAGATCCTGCCTCAAGGCAATAGGTATAGAGTAATAGACAAAGACACCTCATGTCCTGCTTGGTCTCCACATATGCATGCAGTGGTACATGCAACCCACACACCTTAAGTATAAGCAACATACATACAACACACATATGTGTATAAACACAAAGTAAAATTAGTTATCACAGATGAAACCTACAAAAAGGAATGGTTTATTTAAAGTCACTTGTACAGGAAACCAAAGCAAGGGACTATTGGAATCAATCCAGTCAAAAGAATCAATGAAATTAAAAGAACAAGTAAGTCAAGCAAATGATGCAAGAATAATTACAAAGCGAGTGAGTTATTTGGTACACTTTCATTCCTTTGGTCATTTTTGTATTGTGTGAATATGTAGGACTTTGACATATGGGAAAACTCCACTTTTCCTCTTTATTATAAATCATCATCTTTTCCTCCTCCCTGGACACTGTTGTTCCCCCAACTTTCAGCTGGACTAAATATCAATAATGGAAATGACTCAATGATCTTTTTAATTTCCCAAGCTCTTTCAACTTCTATAGACCCTACTTTAATGCAAATGAAACCTGAGTGGGTTGTACATTACCTACTGAAAAATAGTTTCCATTAGAAATTTAATTACACTGTCGTGAGGAAATGGAAATGACAGTTTCTTTAAATTTTATACATTATGGAAACCTCCAAAGTGCTATAAATCTGCTAATTGATTTCTGTACCTGTTATGTTTGATTAGGTGTATTTTATTGTCTTCTTAGTTTTAATTAACCCTGGGCTTGTCACAATGCTTCCAGTGACAAAGAACATATGATGAAGTGTGATAAACTCTATTGGCAGAGGCTGACTTTTGTCAGTAATTGCTCTCATGCACAAGAGTTATTAGAAATTAGCACACAGGAAAAAAAAGAAACTGTACTTTTGGTAACGATATTTATGACAGCCATAAATCTGTGGATTGGCCCCTATGTGCTGATAACAAGCAAACGTAACTGACCATAGGGCCCTATGGAAGATCAATCACTTACTAGATGTCATATCAGTATTAACATTGACAAAATAGAAAGAATTATGAAGTCTGAATGATAACAGCAAAAATTATAGCAACATCTCTAACTCAAATTAAGGAAATGGATCCAGAAGGTGGACATAAGCAGTACAGCTAAGCTGTTACCATTGAGGCTGACACAAGAGTCCTCAATAGACGCTCAGGCAGTCCGTACAAGATGAAGGTCATCAACAGATCAGTGAGTCCTCAACAGACGCTCAGGCAGTCCGTACAAGATGAAGGTCATCAACAGATCAGTGAGTCCTCAATAGACGCTCAGGCAGTCCGAACAAGATGAAGGTCATCAACAGATCAGTGAGTCCTCAATAGACGCTCAGGCAGTCCGTACAAGATGAAGGTCATCAACAGATCAGTGAGTC
The DNA here is from genome assembly GCF_000622305.1 of Nannospalax galili. Lineage (NCBI taxonomy): Eukaryota > Metazoa > Chordata > Mammalia > Rodentia > Spalacidae > Nannospalax > Nannospalax galili. The sequence goes on along the minus strand of NW_008351346.1, from coordinate 476,974 downwards.
CTCAATAGATGCTCAGGCAGTCCGTACAAGATGAAGGTCATCAACAGATCAGTGAGTTGTGCAGATGATGAGGATAGTTTTTCAAATTGAAATAATTCTGATCATAGCTTCCTACCAAGATGGACAATATAGATCTTTCTGTTAAAAAAAAAAGTAAAAAAAGAAAACATTTCTATTCTTCTATCTGTTGCTGTAGAAACATAAGAGGGAAAAGACTGATCGCTTATCCATCTTTGTAGTTAACTTTTGTTTTTATAGCCCAGAATCAGCAAAATTTTATGGGTTTATAATATTGAAAATATTAGCAGAAATGTGTCTCCATGTGAAATGTCTATTCTGTACCGGCATCATGTCAGAACCCTGAACACCCAGATATGTGACATAACTTATTTTAATCAGGAGGCTTTGCCTACTCAGAGTATATAAGTACTGTGATGCCTGGGTCTTGAGAGCAGTGTCTGGGATGGAAATCACAATATTGTGAATGCGGAGGTTGATGATAATCTGGAAGTGAATGGCATAGAAACAACTAGATTAAAAGATAACTAAGGTGCTGAGTGTGGTAGCAGATATCTTTAATCCCAGGATTTGGGAGGCAGAGACTTACGGATCTCTGTGAGTTCTAGGCCAGCTTCGTCTACATAATGAGTTCTAGGTCAACCAGGGCTATATAGTGAGGCCCTGTCTAAAAAATAAAAAAAAAAAAAGAAAAGTTAATCAAGGTAAAAATGCAGAAACTTCTTTGTGGCATGGATATGGAAGTGTGTATTTGGAGGTGCCTGTAAAAAAGGGTAATTAGAGCAGCTAAGATTAGGAAGGTAAAAGAAGATTGCCTGTGCACTCAAGAGGATGAAAAAGAGGATACTGTCTTCTTTGACGCAAATCTGGACTACACAGAAAGTTCTAAGCCAGCCTGGGTTAACAGTAAAAATCTATTTCAAAGAAAAATGATAAGAAGGAAAAGCCATTCAAGGAGAGGCTGAAGAGCTGAATTTCTGAGTGGAAGTGGGGCGTTTGGTACATTACTGTCTTGATAGGCACTACTGTGTTCTCTGCTTGCCTAATTCAGAATGGCTGTACACCAAAGATCCTCACTGAGATTAGTCTTCCTGGGGAGTGAAAAGAAAATACAAGTAAAAGAAAATAAATGAGCAGCTCCCAAGAAACTACCATAGCACCTGCATCTCAGTTTAAAGAATACTAGCCTTTGAAGCTGAGAGGACTGAGAGGTATCCCACTAGCCATTAGCCTGTTGAGATGGACATTACTATTTCACTTCCATCACTGGCACTATCTCCTTCATAGGACATCATCTCCATCACCAATACTGCCCCCTACATGAGACGTCATCTCTGCCACCAACACTGCCTCCTACATGGGACATCATCTCCATCACCAATACTGCCCCCTACATGAGACGTCATCTCTGCCACCAACACTGCCTCCTACATGGGACATCATCTCCATCACCAATACTGCCCCCTACATGAGACGTCATCTCTGCCACCAACACTGCCTCCTACATGGGACATCATCTCCGTCACCAACAATGCCTCCTACATGGGACATCATCTCCATCACCAACAGTGCCTCCTACATGGGACATCATCTCCGTCACCAACACTGCCTCCTACATGGGACATCATCTCCGTCACCAACACTGCCTCCTACATGGGACATCATCTCCGTCACCAACAATGCCTCCTACATGGGACATCATCCCCATCACCAACACTGCCTCCTACATGGGACATCATCTCCGTCACCAACACTGCCTCCTACATGGGACATCATCTCCGTCACCAACACTGCCTCCTACATGGGACATCATCTCCGTCACCAACACTGCCTCCTACATGGGATATCATCTCTGTCACCAACACTGCTTCCTACATGGGACATCGTCTCTATCACCAACACTGTCCTACACGGAAAATCATCTCCATCACCAATACTGCTCCTACACATGGGCCATCCTCTCCATCACCAATTCATAGAAGTGGAATTTGGCCCTGAGAAACTGACCAAGCAATAAATGGGGAAAGGAAGAAAACAAAATAACCAAAAGAGAGAGTTAAAGCCACACTTAGGAGCTTCCTAATAAAGAACATTTGGAGGAGACAGATGACAATTCAAACACAGTAATGATGACAATAACCATACCACAAGTATTAAAGGAAAGTAAACCAAATCACAAGCAATTTTGAGCTTCTAATATAGGAACTGAGTTTTTTGAAATTCAGTGGAATTAACCCAAGACTTCTACATCCAGCCAGGATAGCAATCATCTAATCATCAGGACAAAAGGAAGTTATAAGAAATATAAAAGATATGGCACTCATGTATCCTAGGTGTAAAAAGCTAATGAAATGTCTTTAAGCAACATATGAGACTGATTAAGGAACTCAAGTCAGAGGAAGAAAATAGGGGGAGGAAAGAGAAGCAGTTGATGCGCTCTGCAGTGGGCACAATGAAACAGGAGAGTGCAGCTAGTCAGCAAGATGGTGCTGGGCAGTAGTAGGGATCAGTTTCAATTCTTAGGTGATAGGGAAAAACTTAAAAATAGTTTTAAATTAAAGGTACAGAGCCACTTTAGAAATGCATAGGGATTATACAGATGAGGGATAAGAAAGTGAATTATAAATGTATTAACACACTAGAAAGAAAAGGAAGGAACAGATTAGCAATCTTGATATGTTATTGAAGTGGCTAACTTCCTTGTTAATGACACGAGTTCCTGAGAAAATCAACCTATAAAATGTAAAGGTTGGGAGAACTGCTACAGCCATTAAAGGCTCAGCCTCACAACCAAAAAGACAAAAAGTAAAGGTTTATTTTAGTTCACAATTTCAGAGCATTCAGTCTGTGATCAGCTTCATCTGTGGCTACATAACATGGTGGGATCACAGGGCCACTCACTTCATAGCCAGGAAACAAAAGAGGAAGAGAAGAGAGCAGGATCCCATTCTTCAAGGGCCCAGACCCAACATGAAGCCTCCCCACTAAGCCCCACCTCCTAGTAATACCAAGCTAGGAACTAAATCTTCCAACATACTGGTCTTTGGAACTACTTAAGATGCAAACAGTACCAGCTGGGGAAATTTGTAGATGAATAGATGACTTAGAAGGAGGACATAGTTGGCAGTTTGCCTTTTAAAAAACAGCATAGGGCTGGAGAGATGGCTTAGCAGTTAAGAACACTGGTTGTTCTTGCAGAAGACCCGGGTTTGAATCCCAGCACCCACAGGGCAACTAACAACTGTCTGTAACTCCAGTTCCAGGAGATCTGACAGCCCCTTCTGTCTTCTGCGGGCATTGCACGACACAGGTGCACTTACCTATACCAGGCAATACATGCATAAGCATAAATTTAAAATAATAAATAAAATATTTAAAAAAACAGCATATATAGCCACTCCAAAATATTTATTGGTACTTATTAAATATTTGTTGAATATATAAACTACAGATAAGAGAAAAATACAAATATACAATGAGTTGAATAAAAAATAATTTTACTACTTCCAACCAAAAGAACAAGTGAATGAACAGTAACCTGATTCAAATAAAACACTAAATTAAATATAAGTAAATATAGGAAGGCTGACTTAATTATGTGTATTATTTCATTAAATGTGAGTATGATCAGTCCTTTTATTTAAAATCAATGCTGGGTCTTTCTGGGTTAACCAAGCTCAGCTGTACATCATTTAAGATCTTTTTATGTGATATTTTGTGGAACCAGCACTATCAGCCTCACCGGGAGCCTGGTAAAATATGAAAAATCCCAGGTCCCACCCCAGACCCACAGAACAGAAACTGTATTGTAATTAGAGCCCAAGTGAGTTAAACATGTATTAAAATTTAAGAAGCATTATTTTATAAGCCATTTAAAACACATTTACAAAAAAATGAATATAGACAAGTGGGCAAAGAGACACCAGACAAACGCAGTCACAAAAAAATTCAATGCCAGTACTGATATCAGACAAGGCAGTGGTTAAAGATAATTAACAGACCCAAAAGGGAAACTGGGCATGATTTTAAAAAGCCAATTTTGTTAATTTTTAATTGGACCACAAATTTACAAAAATAGTCTATTCATAATCTCTGACCCCGATAATTTCTCATCATTAGTCCATTTACAGCCCGCATTTGTTTAATTAATTAATTAATTTTAACTGTGTCAAAGGCACCCATGAAACCCTATTCAGAACAGTTAGTAAGAGAGAAGACATCATCTACAGCTCCACCAATCACCCACCATCCCCTCACTTCCACCATTTAGAAGAAATATTACTCTGAGCATTGTATTTACCAAACACTTGCTCTACTTTGTGTGTAATTGTTCCATGTACACATTCTTAAATCTCTCCTTTCTCCTTCTCTCTTTAACATTATATAAAGGAATTCTATCTGTGAAATCTTTTAGCATTCACTTTTCACTGGTATAGCTAAGATCCACCCACTTTCTGTGCCTCTCTAGCTCATCATTCTAACTGCAGTAGAACATGCCACGAAGTCCAGGTTCTTCTGCCCATTTTCCCATTTCTGTACTTAGGAGATCTTGTAGGCCTTTGGCTTTGCTAACCAGTACTATCATGAGCAATTCTTGCATGTGTCTCTTGCTGTAGATATAACAAGAGTGTCTCTTTGATGTATATCTAGGAACATGGGACATGTGACATTTAACATTAGAAAATGATGTCAAATGATTGTCAAAGTACACAGCACTCTTTGTATCCATTCCCACACTTTGTGTCCAACACTTAAAAATAATTCTATTGGGGCCAGTGAGATGGCTTAGGAGGTAAAGGATAGATCTTGCAAGTCTGATACCTGAGTTCCATCCCTGGAGTCCACATACAGTTGGAAGGAGAGAATGAACTCCATAAAGCTGTCCTCTGACCGTCACATGCATGCCATGGTTCACCAGCACCCAAACACATATCACACACACACACACACACACACACACACACACACACATACACACAAACACACACATTGATAATATATAAAACATTTTTTAAAATTCAAAAATTTATATCCAATGGTCTTGATTTTTTTGTTTTTATTTTTATTATTTTTATTTACTTACACACATGCAGGCAATACACTCATACACATAAAATAAAAATAACAAGTAAAATAGTTTTTAAAAAAATAGCCGAGCAGAAGCCAAAGACAGCTAACCCGTAAGCAGCACTCCTCTACGGTTTCTACTTCAGTTCCCGGTGGAGGTCCTGTCCTGTCTTCCCTTAACAATAGACCACAAGCTGGAAATATAAACTGAAATAAATCTTTTTCTCCCCTAGGTTGCCTTTGGTCTTGGTCTTTATCACATCAACAGAAAGTAAGCTAGAACAGTGGGTCAGAAAACAAATTAATAGACATTAATGTAAGAAAGAGATTTATGGCCTGGGAGGCAGTAAATGGCGTAGGAAGGAGGTGGGAGTGAATAAGAGCAATCAGTGTGTATCACAAACACGTGGAACTGCCAGAGTCCAAGCTTAATCAATTTTTAACAATGAAATTGCAATCTCTACACAGAAAGTAAGAGTGGGCTTCAGATCATAACTGCAAGAAATAGTTAAATCTCTCAGAATTATTTTTTTCTTTTTGGTTTTTTGAGAAAGGGTCTCCCTATAGCCCCAGCTGGCCCTGAACTCACTATGTAGACCAGGCTGGCCTTGATTTCACAGTGATTCGTGTACCTCTGCCTCCCTCCCAAGTGCTGGAGTAAAAGGTATACAACCACCCTGCCTGGGTCTCAGAAAATTTTTAATAAAATGTTGCATAAATGTTTAGTGAAAATTCATTAAAATAGGGCCTGCAGGATGACTCAGTAGGTGAGGTGCTTGTCATGAAATCCTGATGATCTGAGTTTAATCACTGGAGCCTTCATAAAAACGAAAGAGAGGAAAGACTCCACAGAGTTATCCTTTGACCTCCACCCACACACTATGGCATGAACATCTACATACATACATCATACATAAACACACTAATAAGTTAAATTAAATTTTAAATGTATTAAAAATAAAAGAATAAAACAAGAAGTTTAAAAAGGAACAGCAGATTTTAAAATGTAGTAGGAGGACCAGGCATGGTGGCCCATGCCTTTAATCTCACTACTCAAGAGGCAGAGGCAAGTGAATCTCTGTGAGTCTGAGGTCAGCCTGATCTACATAGTGAGGTCCAGGCCAGTCAATGCTACATAGTGGAATCCTGTCTCAAGAAAGCAAAACAAAAAAATAAATAAAGCATGTAGTAGGATGGGGCTGAAGAGTTGGCTCAAGCAGTTAAGAGTTCATACTGCTCTTCCAGAAGACCCTAATTCAGTTCCCATACATGTGACTCAGGCTCCAGGGGATCAGACAGCCCTCTTCACACACACACACACACACAGGCATAATTGAAAAATAAAAATATTTTTTAAAGTAGTAGGAGAAAATCAATGAAGATAAATGGCATAACTAATCAAAACAAAAATGTGAGACAATAATTCCAATATCTGTGCATTTGAAAGAACTTCAAAAGAACACTTTACAATCCTATTCAAGACAGAAAGTAAAAATATAAAGATTATTAAAGATAAAGTATATATAACCACAAATAAAGAAGAAAATTTTTTAAACTACACAATAAAATAATCTTTTGGTCACATTTGAAAGTCTAGATGAAACAATGTACTAATAAAATATAAATTAATAGATAATAGATAATAATAAGCAGAAATGACTGAGAAGAGATAAACGACACAAATTGCCCAGTAACAATGGAAGAGTTCAGAAAATGTTTAAAGCCTTACCATTTACATTCACTAGTCTTTAGACTATTTTAAATAAAAACATGGAAAGTTCTATGACTTGTTTCACTGAACTTTTAAAATTATCTTAAGAAAACGTTTCACTAATGGGGGGGAAAGCAGACAAACCTTAACGGCAGCCATAAACTAAATAAAGCCAACAAATATATTAACTGTTTACTACAAGAAATGGGTATGTTGTTATATAAGCCTGTAATCCCAGCATTTGGGAGATAGAGTTAAGAGGATGGGGAATTCAATATTAGCTGCAGCTATGTAAGGAATTTGAGGCCAAACTGATCTATGTGCTACCCTATCTCAAAAATAAACAAATAATTTACAACTAAGGAAAGACAGATTTATCCTTTTAATATTAAATACTAGAAGAAAATAACTCAAAAGCTATTGTGTACAGAAAAGTAGCTATAACTGAAGTATTTTATACTCAGTGAATTTACTCAAATGCTAAGAAAAAGATAAAATTATATAAAGATTAGGAAAATTTTATTTATGTACACTCCTAAAAATATTTAATTCAAAGCATTATATTTACAAATGTAATTAAAGAAAAATTAAAACAGAATATATAATGTAACAATTACTGAGAAAAATCTACATGAAATGGACATATGTCTAGTAGAACCTAAATTATCAAAACTCATTCCAGATTAAAAGGGAAATTTGACTAGATAAATATTAGAAAAGGTACAAACAAGCCCAAACTCTATAGAACAAAATAATTTAATATAAAAATTGAATTGTAATATAAAAATCCATAAAACATTAGCAAAAAGTCAACATATTAAAATTATGAACAAGTTGAATTTATTCCAAGATTATAGAATCAAAAGTAGTAACAAATTATATGTTATTCTTTGTAAATTCTTTAAATGCTATTCTGTGGTTCTCACCTTGATCTGTTTATGTTATTTAAAAGAAGAAAATAAACTGAATGATAATTGTAAAAAACGATGTATTTGATAAAAGTAAACAATAAGCTGGGCATGGTGGCGCACGCCTTTAATCCCAGCACTTGGGAGGCAGAGGCAGGTGGATCTCTGTGAGTTCAAGGCCAGCCTGGTCTACATAGTGAGTTCCAGGACAGCTGGGGCTACAGGGAGACCCTGTCTCAAAAAAACCAAAAAAAAAAAAAAAAAAGTAAACAATAAGCAAAACTCTAAGTCAAATAAAAATAGAGTAGAGATGGCTAAAAGCAATAAAAAGCCTAAAACAGGGTCAGTGAGATGACTCAGCAGGTAAAGGAGCTTGCTGCCAAGGCCAACAACCTGAGTTCAATACTCAGATCTGACAAGGTGAGAGAAGAGAACTGACTCCCACAAAGCTGTCCTTTGACCTCCACACACATGCCATGGCACACATGCACCCCCACACACATTCAACCCCCAACATACACACAATGTATATATATGCAATAAAAAACATAAAGTATAAATTAATTTGAAATTACCTGAAGAAGTAGTCAAGATAGTTACAAAAGCTGAAATGAGAGAAAAGATTGTTGTCAGCACCGCACCACTGAAGGCTGTTCTGGAATGCCTGGCTAATGGAATAAAACAAATGAAGCAAAAAGACACACACGAATGTGTGTGTGTGTGTGTGTGTGTGTGTGTGTGTGTGTGAGCGCGCGCTTGTACGTATGTGTGTATATATATAAATAAGGTTCAAGAAATTTAACAAAAATAAAAGTAACTATTAGAACTATTAAAGACTTTAGTAAGTGAGCAAATACAAGATTAATGTTTAACAACTTTTTTTGATATCAACAAATCAGATAAAAGCTACGTTTGAAAAAGATTTCCCGAGGAGAGAGACTTCCAGGTAAGATGGTGGCCTAGAATCTGCTTCTGAGGGCAGATGAAGAAGAGAATCAGAATAAAGAATAGACTTTATCCCAAAGAAAAAGAGGACTTGCTTCAGAAATCCCCGACAGAAATGGAAGGATATCGCAAAAGAGCAGAAACAAAAGGGTGTGATGAATAGAAGCACGCAGAACGCAGCTCAATGGTGCCATTCCCCCAGAAAGAGAGGACTTCCGAGTCACTTCCACAAGTGGTTTGTTTCCCCTTCACCAAATGGTAACAGGGATTGAACCTTCAAAAGTAGCCCACTTGATAAGATTTCCCTGGCCCCTCCCAAAATCCATGAGAGACACCCCAACCAAGTGAGGTATCCATCTACAGAGGCACAAGAGAGATGTAAAACGGGGTAGCCTGACTCCTCCAAACCTCACAACTTCCTCAACTACTGAAGTCGGAAAAATGCCAGATTTCTGATGAAAATGATCAATGACCTGAAAGAGAACAGGAGCAAGCAGATGAATTCAATTCAGCCTCTAAAATGCAAAGTGGAGAATATAGAGGAAAAGGTCTGCAAAACATGAGAAAATCAGCCATCTGGATGAAAAGGTAAGCAACATGGAAGAAAAAGTCATGAAGGAAACTGAGATTATGAAAAAAATAGAAATGTGGGAAATAAAAACTCAGTGAATCAAATAAAAATAGTGGAAAGCATCACCCTTTGCTTTAAGGAGGCAGAAAAATTAGTATCAGGGATAAAGGACAAGGTTGGCAAACCTTGGATTCAAATATCAGCAAGAAAAGGAAATCATGAGCACAGCATCTAAAAACTCTGGGACATGACCAAAAAGAGTCCATAGAATAGAGGGGTGAGGAGATGGTTCAGTCAGTAAAGCACTTGCCCCAGAAGCACAGGACCTGAGTTTGATTCCTAGAACCCATGTAAAAAGCCAGGTTCAGTGTTGCATGTCTGTAATCCTAGCATTGGGGAAGTAGAGCAAGTGGCTCCCTGGGGCTCCTGGTGGCCAGCCAGCCTTGTCTAATCCACGAGTCCTGGGTCCCAGGGAGAGATTCTGTCTTCAAAATTAAGGTGGTTAATATCTAAAATTGACCTCTGACCTACAAATACACATGTGGGCATGTGCATCTGCACACACATATCCACACTCATATTCTCTCTCTCTCTCTCTCTCTCTCTCTCTCTCTCTCTCTCTCTCAGAATCCATGGGATAAAAGAAGGATCTGCCATAAAATTAAAAACATAGAGAATATTCAATGAGATTATAGCAGAAAATTTATCAATCTAGAGAAAGAAATGGGCATCCAAATACAAGAGGCATTTAGAACCCCAAGTAGACATAACCAGAACATACCACAGTCAACATGTAAAAATACAAAGCAAAGAAACAATTTAAAATCTTCAAGGAAAAACTGCCAACTTACCTACAAAGGCACAAAGATCAGAATAGCATCATAACTCTCATCAGTAACTCTCAAAGCCAGAAAAGCATGGAACAATATATTACAAGCCCAAGAAGTAACTGCCAACCAAAACCACTATATCCAGAAAAGCTATCTTTCAAATTTGACAGAAAAATTAAATAAGAACATGTCAAGACAAACACAAACTTAGGCAGTTCAAGATCACCAAGTCAGCACTGTAGAAGACTCTTAAAGGAATACTGTGCAGAGGGAGAAGAGTGTCTTGGCCACATGATGCACATGCAGGCAAACACTGATAATATACCTAAAGTAAAAATAAATAAATAAATATGTTTGATTAGAAAGATCTCAAATAAATAACTGATGTACTTTAAAGTCAGAGAAATACAAAAGCAGTCCAAACCCAAGAGCAGTAGATAACAGTAAAGAATAAAGATCAGGCAGAAATTCATGAAATAAAAGTGAAAAGAGCAATGCATAGATTCAGACAAATCAAAAGTTGGTTCTTTGAAACAAACAAATAAGACTTGCAAACCTCAAGCCCCTCCCCCCAAGACATCCAATTGATGCACACCAGCAGAAGTATCCAGAAATAAATCTATGGGGAATGTGCAAGATTAAGGAAAAACGCAAGATCTTCTATATCTTTGTAATTTTGATAGTTACACTTACTTCTTTTGGCATTTATTTTTATGTATGGTCCAAGACAGGAATCTAGCTTTTGTCTTCAGAGACGAGGTCAGTGGATTCTATTATCCACAATATCTATTCCTTATCACTTTAAGGGCTTATTTTAGTTGTGTGTGTGTGTGTGTGTGTGTGTGTGTGTGTGTGTGTGTGTATGCCTGCGGGTGTGTGTGCACTTGTGCAGGCACAAGCGACCACAGAGGCCGGCTGAGGGCATTAGATCCTCTAAAACTAGATTGTGAGCTACCCAACATTGGTGACTCACCAATTTCCAGTGCTCTGAATATGCAGCAAGTACTCTTAACCACTGAGTCATCTCTCCAGCTCCTCCTAATCATTTTGAAACATCAGGTTTACCATATAACAAATTCATAGGTTTTTAAATATTTTCCCTATTTATGTGATGCTACTAATTCATTTGCTTATTTCTGAACAGTAAAATATTCATTTTAAAGAAAAAATATTTTCTAGAGGATTCTAGTCTATTGGTTCATAAATCCTGTCACAAAACATGAAGGATAAATTATCAGTGTAATGGTTAACACACCTCAGGTTTTTGAAGCCAGATGGTCTTCTGCATTTGAGAAATCCTGTGTGACACATCTAAGAAAGCAGGTTCCTTTACTATTAGTATGTCTCCGCACTCTCCTTCTTTTTGAAACCATTAATAAATACATGAAGTTGATCTTAACAGAAAGTTCTTACCTTCTATGTTCACTGACCTAGTTTGGAGCCCAGAAAATTGTTGTTCAGCTTTAAAAAAATGGTGACTCTCTCTAGAGGGTTTCAAATACTAGTGCCAGGTGCTGCATCCCTGCAAAGGCACAGCTCAGCATTTCCAAGCTATTTCAGCCCTTCCCCAGGCCGAAGCTTGCAGTTCCGTCAGTTTGTCCCCAAGGTAGCCAGGAGTCCCACCAGGAAAGGAGAGTCTTGCTTATTTAATTTCAATTTGCTTTAGAATGCATATACACACAAATTCCAGTGAATGCCTATGAGAACTCATTTGTAACTAGTAACTAGTTCATTGTGCAGGTATATTTGGACATCATCTTTCCTGTTTCCAAGGAGATAAAGCTATAGCCCAGGTAGATAAATGCATGTAGATAGGAAATGTTCCTTTTATGAATAGAATTATAACTTTTTCTATTTTGATGAAGGATTTTTGAATATCTTCCCAGGAGGAACAGATGTACTTTGTATTCAGAAAATTTTAAATGTTCAGAACTGGATTAAGTTAGAATAGATTTGTTTTTTTGTTTTGCAGGGCTGGGAACTGAATGTAGGCCCTTGCACATGCTAGGCTTAAGTAATCTACTGCTAGGTACAACCCCATTCCAGAACAACTGAAAATCAGAGACTAATGCATCATTTCACAATTGGAATTTGAAAATATATCACCAGTTTGTTTTATCATTATATTAATTCAATATCCTCTCAACATACTTTTGGACCTTATCTTCTAAGTGATCCAAACATGAGAAATATGTTTTGACCTCACTAGCTACAGTTTTTTGCAGAACTGCTTTTCAATGACTAGTTGGACTGGCCAACAACAATTTTTAGAGGGAGTAAGGAAAAAATTGCCAATGAATTTTTGGCCAAATTCCAGTTATAGAGAGTAGGACTGGATAATAGCGTGGTTTTCTACCTTAGGTATTCCAGGATCTTAGTCTTTTGGGGCATGAAAGAACCCAATTATGTCTGTTTTTAACCACTATTATGGACCATGGGCCTGACATCAGTTTCCCAGAATCCTAACTAATTCTGAGAAAAAAAATAAATTGACAAAGTAAAGTGATCTAATGTATTTAGCCTGCTTATTCATAATATCAAATAGAGGAGAGAGAATCCTATTACACATAATAGTCCATCAGACAAAAGACTGCCCACCAACATAGCAGTGAGGATATGATGGTAAAGAATTAAGTCTGGCAGCTGGAGAAATGGCTCAGTGATTAAGAGCACTGGCTGTTCTTGCAGATGACCCAGGTTCAAATCCCAGCACACACACATGGCAACAACCAACCATCCATAACTCCAGTTCCAAGGAATCCAACGCCCTCTTCTGTCCTCTATGGGAGTTACATGAAATGGGTGCACTTACACATATGCAAGCATAATGCTCATAAAATAAAAATAAATAAATTAACTAAACATACATGCAGGTAAAACACTCATACACATAAAATAAAAAAGAATTCAATCTGACAAATATCTGGACTGTGTGTATTACAACCAGGGGAACACATTTGATGAAACACCAAGAGAAGTTTTCAGTCTAAAGATAGATGCACTGGTAAAAAGATGATCTCTCTTAATGCAGGTGTTTTAGACCAAGGTAAAATTAAATAATTAAATTAAATTGAAAGCTTGCAAGCTGATGATGGACAAGGTAAACCAGTGGTGTCTGAATGTAAGAGCCAGACTATGAAGCCTTGTTTTCTATGTAAAGCTTTGAGCAGGATACTGAACATCCCCAGGCATCCTGCCAAAAAGAAAACATGGAACTTAGTTTGAAAAGTTGTGAGAATTTTCACAAGCTACTCTACAGTAGGTGTTTGTTTCTTTATAGTTGCCCAAGAAATTCGTAGCATACTCTGTTAGCTTGTTGAACACAACAGTGTGCTTCTAAAACAGAGGAAAAAACCCTGACGCTGTGCAGAAGGACCCTTGACTCAGAATAAGAGCAGATGGTAATTGTAGAAAGTATGAGTCCAGGGCTGAAGGATGGTTCAGTGGTTAAGAACACTGGCTGCTCTTGCAGAAGATTTGGGTTCTGTTCCCAGTACTCACATGGAGACTAACAACTGTCCATAACTCCAGTTCCAGAGAATCCAAGACTTTTTTCTGATCTCTATGGGCACCAGGCATATACATTGTCCACATACATAAACGCAAACAAACACTGATATGCATACAATAAAAATAAATCTTTTTTAAAAGGTGAATGCACAGGTGTACTTACATACATGCAGGTGACATACTCATACATATAAAATAAAAATAAAATGTATCAGTCCAACTTTATTTACAAAAATAAAAATAGAATGTGATACATTTCTTGATGACCAATCTTATTAATTCATAACTAATAATTAACCACGGAAAAACTGTGGCAAAATGAGCTATCTTCAATGATACTTACAATCTTTCTGGAAAAAGAAAATATCAACGTATCAAAATGTGTACATGGACTTTGGCCCAACAATTACACCACAAGATTTAGTAACTCATTAAGCTGTACTCCGTAAATATTTTTTTAAACTAACACAGTTCTTGAAAAAAAAAAAGAAAAGTTTTATGCTACATTAATAGTTTATCATAAAGTTATAAAAAGATTGTTCAGCCATAATTCTTTAAATACTTTATGATTAAACCATTAATGACAAAACAGGAAACACATTTATGGTTAGTATAATCTCCACCATGTGAAAATATGTAGGTAAACTAGTTTTGTATAACAAAGTATCACTCAAGACTTCATAGCTTAAAGCAACCACTTATTTAGCTCATAATTCTGCAAGTAAATTGGGGCTTGGCTCGGCTGGGCAGGTCTCCTCAATTAGGTGCATTTCAGTTGGGCTTGCAAGGAAATCTGATTAGCTATCAGATTAGTTGGCTGGCCAAGTATGGGTTCAGTTTTATAGCTCATTTGTTCTCTATTTAGCCTTTTATTTTTCATCAGGCAGCACTGGCATTGTTTTCATTCATGATATGGGGACGGCTGATAGAGTGTAAGTCTCAAAACTGCCACGGTATGCCATTCTGTTTTTTGAATTGATTCAGAAGACCACTCCATTTTTTTCTATGCCTACAAAAAGCAATCTGTACTTTATAATCAAGTAAAAATAAATATTTTAGAATGTTTATCTACTGTGCACACATCTAATGATATAGACACATCAAAACAGTTTTGAGTCACAAAGGGCTTTTGGTTCCACCTGCGTTGGAAGAGAGAGGAAGCTCTCAAAAGGGATACTTGAGCTGGGTGGTGAATGATGCTTGAAGAAGATTTAGATAAGCGAAGGAAGGTGAAGACATTTGAGTCCAAGGATGTGGGAGACAGCACACATTCTAGTAAAGTCAGAGGATTAACATGGTGGCAAAGCTCAGGCAACTCAGAGAGGAACTATAAGAAAAAGGAGAATGATTCAATTCGAGATACCCTGTGTGATTTAAGTCTAACATAACACCCTCTGAGAAATGCCATGCAGTTTCTGGTCTAATCAAGAATCCAAAAATAGCAGAAAGCCAGTGGTCTAGAGGGACTATTACCAAAAAAAGAACTCTTGACCCCGAGGAAAAGCAGGGCAGGACTTATAAAGTTTAAAGTCACAATTACCTCATGCTAGGGGCAAAGCCTAAAGCCTATAACTGTAGTTACATCAGATCACCATAGTTACACCAGTACAGGGACAGGTCAGTTAACAAAGATGTTTTCAGTTAACAAAAAGTGTCAGTTAGGAAAAACAAGTTTCTTAGAATTGCAGAAACAATGGGCTCCATGGAGATGTTGGGAGAGGTCATGCTACCTGGCTACTTGTAAGTTTCCCAGTATTATAGAGACAAGTACTCCTTGAAACTGCCTGTACGAGACTGAGACGTTCTGACCTGGCTGGCTGCTGTTAGCGAGCATGAGCAGGGGGC
Source organism: Nannospalax galili (assembly GCF_000622305.1). NCBI lineage: Eukaryota > Metazoa > Chordata > Mammalia > Rodentia > Spalacidae > Nannospalax > Nannospalax galili. The sequence goes on along the minus strand of NW_008351346.1, from coordinate 461,569 downwards.
ATGCTGGGCAGAAATACAGGGCGAGCAGAAGTCAGCTAGAATAAAATGCAGTCAGTTTTGCCATTTCAAAGGGAAAGAATTCAGAGGAGGCAGGGAGTGGAGTGCCTGATGGAACTTTGGTTTTACTGACTGAAAATGAGCTACAAAAATTTAAAGCTGGGGCTAGGGAGATAATTCAGTTCATAAAGTGCTTACTATGCAGGCATGAGGACCTGGGTCTGGGTGTGGTGACTTGTGATTGCCATCCCAACTTTGGGTGGCAGCTCCTGTGGAATAATACCTGAGGTTGACTTCTGACCTTCACATGTACCACACACAAAAGTTCCCCCCCCACACACACACATACATATACACACTTGCAAATTCAAACCCACTCCCTACAAACTCAGAGCTGGATAATTTGAAGGGAGTCTCTTTCTTATGGCTCTAAAAATATTCTAAGGGTCATGTGGACACTGTGCCAGAGAGGAGCTTACTTTTAGTTGAGGCAAAACTCTGAGAAAATTAGGCAGAATAATAACAGTTTGGCAACTGGCTTTCTCAGCAACCCCCAAGTGCTGCCCTCTTTGATTTGAATCATAGAGAATCTGGGCAAGTGTCTTGCTATGGAAGACTTTCAGAGCAGGATTCATCAGTACTTGCTCATTAAATTTTGGACTATAAAATGGCACTATAGCTGTCACAGTTGTAGTGAGTCTGGTATATGTTATGTGTTTTCCAATGAGATGCTTAATTAAAATGAATGCCTAGATATGTAAATTTCTGTTTACAGTCATAAACACCTGTTTATGACTTATCAAAGGCTCTCTCTTGTCCTGAGTATTTTCTGGCATAGAATATAGTTTGTGGCCCCTAAACTAAAGGAGGGTAAACTATTCTGAGAATTGAGTTCACAATCTCATTAGGATCTAACTCTATCAAAGCAGATGAAAACCAAGACACACCCACCTCTAGGCCTAACGTGAAGTCAAATCCAATCCCCACCTTGGGTCCCCAACTTCCTCCAAAGCCTCTGGAAGATGGAGAATTTCCCATGTACCTGGAGGGGGTGTCTAAGCAGGAGTTAAATTCAGTACAAACCCTGGGTTCACGGCTTCCTCTGAAGCCACTGAAGGATGTGGAATTCCCCTGAGTTCAGTAACATGCAGGTAATTAAAAGTGTTTGAATCCCAGAAATGTATTTCTGTTCTACAGTCCTGGGCTAACCAACCAGTGCGCATGGCTAGTCACTGGACAGAATGTAAGCACAGTAAAGAAATGAACCACCCAAATACATGCAACTATTACGTTATTATTTATACAGAGGAATTTTCTAAATATTGCTTCTCTGAACTCCAGAATGCCATGTGTCTAGTTTGGGGCACATCTGTGAAAGTGCACGGACTTCCCTTTTCAGCCTTCAGTGGCTTCTCTGTATGATTATGAGCAGAGAAAACTCAAGTAGCATTTTTCTTTTTAAAATTGTATATTATTTATCTTGTGTGCATCTGTGTGTGTGTGTGTGTGTGTGTGTGTGTGTGTGTGAGAGAGAGAGAGAGAGAGAGAGAGACAGACAGACAGACAGACAGACAGACATGGAGGTCAGAAGACAATTTGAGGGACTACGTTCTCTCTTATCCACGCTGTGCGTCTCAGGAATCCAGCTCAGGTCCTCAGGCTTGTCAGTAGGGTGCTTTTACCCGCTAAACCATATCACCCCCCCCCATTTTTCCTTTTAATAATTTTTTATTTGTAATATTTAGCAAATAAAAATAGAAGTGTGCAATTAAATTGGGATTTTAGATAATCAATAAATGAGAGGGCAGGGCCCACTGATACTGCAGAACCATTCACTCTTCACCCAAAATCACATTTAATGAGTGTCTGTAGTTCATCTGGTAACCCTCATTTTAAGCTTTGCAAGGATTATAAAGTCCTTTTTCTTTTCTTTATTTTCATTTATTATTTCTTTTTAATTTTTATTTTATGTGTATGCACGTATTGCCTGCATGTAGGTAAGTGCACCTGTGTCGTGCAATGCCCGCAGAGGAAAGAAGAGGCTGTTGGATCCCCTGGGACTGGAGTCACAGACAGTTGTTAGCTGACATGTGGGTGCTGGGATTTGAACCCAGATCTTGTGCAAGAATAGTCAGTGTTCTTAACTGCTGAGCCATCTCTCCATCTCCTATTATTTGTTTTTCAAAAAACAATGTCTTATGTAAACCTGGCTTGCCTCAAACTTACTATTGTAGTCATGGATGCCCTCGAACTTCTGATCTTTCTGCCTCCACTTCCCAGGTGTTGGAATTACAGGTGTGTGCCACTATGCACAGTTTATGGAGTTCTCTTTTAGAAACACCATGAGACTATTAATAGCAAAGGAAAAAGTGAAGGGATGTTCCTACACCATGCAGAGTTACCTAGGAATAAAGGCAGGGTCTCTGTTCTCCTGCATCCCAGTCGTACTCTGTTTCCTCACAAACCCCCAGCATGCTTTGGGTGGGAAAGTTGTTTGATGAATTTCATTATCTTCTCAATGATTGTGTTTTATGTTTGTTGTGTAGCAATTTTCTCTGAGATAAAATCTTCCATCTTGAAGGGAAGCTGAGGAAATAAACAACAGTCTCTTCTAAGAAGGTAAACAACAGGATGTTCTGAGGAGAGATGAGACATTCCATCCTGCAGAGAAGCTCAAGTTCAGAAGTAAACAACACAGAAAGAGCTTCAGGAAGTTCCTGAAATTGACATATGCATAAAAACTGAGACCCACTGTGAGACACTCTCAAACCAGCCAAGAGATCTTGGAAGAAAGTGACACCAGCCAAGCCAAGGGTTAGACTGACTGGACTAGCCAGAAAGGACACTCTCCAACCTGTTTGAGCTGCCTACAAATTGTGCAGAGTGCTCCAGGACTCCTGCCTTAGTGAGCTGTAACCTATGCCGGAATGGTCTTTTGGTTATGTCTCTGCCTGTGAGTCATTTCTCTCCTATAAATAACCCCAAGAGAACTCATTGGTTCACCAAATTGGATTTTGGTGGTATCTTTACTTCAGTCTGTGGTTGGTTCCCTATCTGGGGTGAGTAGTTTTAGTCTTCCCAGGAATAGTGTCAATAGTGTCACACAAAAATGTAGCATATGATCGAGAAATAAGCTTGTTAAAACAAAACTACAATTACTTAGTTCACTAATTTGAGAGACACCATTTGGACCATCAGAATCAACCCAGTCCAAATGTTTAAGTAATCAGTATTATGAAAAAGATAAATGTTCGCTTTAAAGGATATGGATAACCTAGGAATAATCCCCTATATATCAATTAGAGTGACCATAAAGTAGAATTTGAACACTTGTCTTCAAGTTCTTCTTCATTAAGAACTTAGAAGAAAAAAATTTCATCTTGGAGAGGCCAAGAGGAAAACATTCTCTTTCATAGACACAACCAAGTTTCCCTTCTGTCTAGCCCTATCTATGGTTAGAGAGCCTGTCACTGTCACCTGTGATACACACTTGTTTTGGATAGGGCTTCTGTGGACCAAGACTCTTTCCACAATACGAAGGTTTTTCTATCTGAAATTATTTATGTGTTAGCATCTCTCCCTGAGTGTCTTCCAATAGTACCACTAAGGATGTTTCTTCCTTCAAATTCATTCTGCCAAATGTGTGCTAATTACTTTCTACCCTAGGAATAGCCTCTCTGCCTGTCTGCTTGGTGCCACAGCTCTGTGCAATCAGCCTCACTGGGTTGTCTCCATGATCCAGCCACAGCAGGCGTTTATCCTTTCTCTCAGGGGATGTGCTTATTGGAATCCAATCTAAAAATAAATTCCTTACAAGTATAGACTCACTGGGCCCCTCCCTCCACTTTTTTCTTTCTTCCACCAATCATTAGCTCCTATTATGTGCCAGGGGCTATATTTGGCTCTGGGAATATAAAAATGAACCAAAGAAATTTGGCTTCTGGAGTCTCCTGTGGAAGTTAGTTATTTGTTCAATAATTCCAATAGTGTTGAATATTTGATAGGAAGTAGAGAAGATAATGTGTCACAGGCACTTAACATAGATTAGCATGGGGAAGAATTCTGGGGAAAATTATATTTAACCTACATAGTGGTTAGAAAAGTGTGTGTGTGTGTGTGTGTGTGTGTGTGTACACGCACACACATGCATGCACTCGCAGGTGAAACAACACATACAAAGGCCTTAAGGAGAAAGAACATAATATATTCACGGAAATACCCACAGCATAAACGGGGCTTCAGCACATCCATAAACATGCTGTGAGGGCATGCACTATGCCAGGGACTGCTCTAGAGTCTGGAGATAGACTCAGTATAATACACATTGGATGAAATTTAATTTTAACAGAACAAGACAGACAATAAACAGAAACATTAAGATAATCTCGTGTTCTGTTTGTTGAGCAACAAAATAATCAAATAGAGACTGAGATACAGGGCTCCTTAGGCCAGTTCAATCAGGGAGCAGGCTTTTGAGGTAACGTGTGAGTTCTAGAGACTAAGAAGCACTATCTGTGTGAGGGTTTGGGAGGGCAAGATATGACACAAGGTTGTCACCAAGGGCTTTGAAAGTCATGTCTAGGAATTCAGGTTTGATCCCGGAGGCAACAGGAAATGGTGGAGATTTTTAAGATGAGTAGTGGTTTGATATTTTTTGCTTTGTTTCAGTTTTGTTCTGGAGTCTGGATCAGAGAGAAGCAAGACACAATGTCCTGAGTGGATCCAAGTGACAAGAAAAGAGATTGGTTCCAGAAATCCTTAGAAAGCCATGCTGGCGAGCTTCTTGATTAAAGTGTTGTGGTGCTGAGGGAGACAGGAAAAAATGAGGGAAGGCCTTCTCTTTTCTACCTTGTACATGAGGTGGCTGGGGTATCACTGTTGACAAAGAGACAGAATGGTACATGCGTTGGGGGTGTGCAGGTTCGGAGGTGCCACCAGTACAGCAAATGCTGCTTTTAAAAGAAAGTCACAGAAATAAAAGTCTGAATGTCAGCAGAGAAGCATGGTTTGGATGTGTGGGCATGGGAGTTCTTGGGGCAAATAGCTAACGCTGAGGGTGACCATGAGTCCTGTGAGCAGGGTCTGAATGTTGCCCTGAGGAATGGTGGCTTTGGCTGCTTGGGGTATGACCGTTTCCCACACCTAATACTGTATACTAGAGATCCGCTAAACAGCTCCTGCCACAGTGCATGATGACGTTCACCCTGCAAAAGTTATTGCATACTCAGCATGAAAATGTCCTCTGTTAGGCAGAGCAAAATCTACACACATATCTATCTCTTGCTATGAATTGTGTGTAGGGTGCCAAAGATGTGTAGGAGATCAAGGAAAATGGGATGTGGAGGTTTTCCACTGTAACAACAACAACAACAACAACAAAAAACTCTCTTTGTGGCAAGTGGCCAGATACTGAGGATCAAATGGTGAATGGGCTTTCATTCCTGGGTTCAAGAAGCTTCCAGAGCATGTTGGAGTCACATAGAGAAATAGTAATAAAATACTGTGATATATGAATATATATTTAAGGAAACTGTGGAGACCTTAATGGTTGTATGAGATTTTTTTTTTTGACCCCCGACAAATGCTTTGGAGAAATAATTTGAAAGGAGGAAGGATTTATTTTTACTCACAGTTTCAGAGGTTTTAGTCCATGGTCAGTGGCTCTATTGCTTTGTTTCTATAGAGAAGTAGAACATCAAGAAGGCGGGAGGGTTTAGCAACGCAATCTCATGGTCATCAGAAATAGAATGACACAAGGGGGCAGGAACAAGGTTTATTTGTCTAGGGCATGCCCCCCAAAACCTAATTTCTCCACTAGGCTCTGCCTTCGACTTCCCACCACCTCCTGATAATGTCACCAGATAATAAATCTATCAGGTGATAAATTCATTGATTTGTTCAGAGCCCTCAATGATTGAATCAAACTACTCAGGACCAAGCCTCAACACATGAACCTTTGGGTCAAGGTTCAAATCCAAGCCACAAAAAGGATGGTGGTGACAATAGTGTGGAACAATGAAAAGGAAATGATCTACGATGGTAAACCAAATTCACAATGCTAGCACACAGGCTGGTAGAGTCAAGCAACTATATTAACACACACCAGTACTCAAAGAACAAGGCCCTTACACCTTTCAGGATTCATAAAATGCTGGCGGGTTGATTTTTTGAGACAGTCTCCTTGAGGTCTCAGCTGGCCCAGAATGTACTATGTAGACCAGATCTCACAAAGATCCACCCACCTAAAGGTGTGCACCACAATGCCCAGCAAGTTCATGGATATTTTAATCTATTTTCAAATACTATAATCACAAAAGTTTTCTGTTATTAATATAAAATAATTAAATATCAGCTCACTGCTACATAGTCCAGATTAGATCTTCTAATGGGACCCTTATAGTGGACAAAACATGTGACATTGAACTTGTCTGTCCGAAAGATCCCTGTGATCTAGGATATAATAGAATACAATGTTCTCCGTGGGAGTGGGATGAATGCTAGGATATTCTAGAAGTAGATTATGTATTCAGGACTTGCCCCTGAATATCCTGAGTGTTATGGTTACACCTTGTAGCATTCACATATACTTCTAAATGTCCTCAGGAGGCAATGCCTTTGAAGTTCATGGGAGTGAACATTGCTTTGGGGGATAGCACTTGAATTTTTCCAAATTAATTTAATTAGTGATACTATTAGTACCAATCATGGATAAGTCACTAAATCTAAAGCATATGTCAAATCATGTTATTAGTGGGAGTGGGGCACATTGTGATTCTTATGATTGATATCAATTTAACAAAAATGAGGAAAAAATAAAGATATGCAGAATCCAAATTCCCTGATGTTGGAGTTAATTAGAAATCATGCAGAATCAAGTGACAGTGTTGAAATGGCTCTGGAATAAGTGCTGTTCTAAACACTAGTCCTGGTTGAAGCCATGTTTATTTTTATTATTTCACATTAATTTTCCAATCCCGATTTCCCAAATAAGTCATAGCATTTGTTGACATGAACTTCTAGTCATTTCTGTCCTGGTGGTATATTCAAGTCATTTTTTTTTGGTTTCACAAGATTGAGCAGAGGGAAGGGGTTAATGGTGACTCTGAGCACACCATATGGTTAACATGGGACCAGATAGTCACAGAGTCAGGCAGAGAGCCAAGTGACAGTCTGTGAGAGTGAACATGGGAGCCTCGGATACACAGTCTACAAGACCCTGGATATATGATCAGGACTGGGCTAGCTGTACCCAGCAGCTACTGCCAAGCAGAGCCTAGACTATTCCACTGACATTTTCAGTCAAGGACCCTCAGAGCCAGCCTTCCTATGGAGTAAGTTTGGAGGCAGGAAGTGTCTGTCCTCAATGCCCAGTCCGTTTAGGAAGAGATCTACGCTGAACAACAAAAAAGGCTCCAGAGGTCTAATTTCTCCTGAGTCCTGGGCTAATTCCTCTAGCTGCCCTCTCATGAATCATGGGACTACAGATAAATAGCCGCACCCACTTCTTGTTCTAAGTGATCGACAAACAGACAAACTACACATTTGGTCTACTATAAAAATGGGTCTCAGCATTTTACAATCACGACCATGAAATGGCAGGGGTTGGGGTAGGTTACTGGGCCCTCAAAGGTTCAGACACTGTATGAGAGCTGAAGCCAGAGGCACTGTGGACAGGGTTTGCTCAAGCCCTCTGAGAGCTGGTAGGCTCCCTCCCATCACTGTACAAATCCCTGTTGCCAAGTAATGCCAGTGAACTTCAAAAATCTGGAGCAAGCAAGTGTGGTTTAGTACATTTTTTGAAATTCAAATTCATTACCATAAAAATGAGCCTCTTTGCTGTCACAGCTTGCAATTCTCCCTGACACTCAATTGACTGATCTGCAGGCCTGTGCTTTATAGCAGGAGACTTTTTGCATTCCTCTTTGATCTGATTTCTCCCTATTTAATAGACAATTATAGGCTCTTTAAATCCCAAAGGTTCAAGGACAGCAAATAATTACTAGTAGTAATTTTAGAATAAAGCCAATTTAATGAGTTCAGTTAAATTATGCAATACTAAATAGTGGCATTTTTTCATTTTAAACAAGGACAGCTAACCCAAACCCCAAACAGTCCTTACATTGCCTCAAATTCCTCCTGACAGCTGCCTGTTAAACTTCTGACCTGTTTGTGAAAATCTGCATACCATCTACCAAAGGGGATGCTCACATGATTGCAAACTTCTGTTCTAAGGACATTAAATAAATTATTTCTTTAAGATCATATGGCAGATCTATAATTAATTAAACTCACCATGATATTACGGCAAAATAATTTAGCTTTTCTAAAAAAGGTAAATGTAATTTGCCGATCTTGTATTTGGAAGAATGCTTTGCCCAAAAATCAATTCCTTTAGCTTCTAGAGAATAGAAACTAGAGGCAATCTCATTTTAATTATATCTCTTTATTGCTAACAAAGGAATGATTTATGCAATTAAATTAACTGGCTAGAAAATTATTCTCAGCTGGGCTGTCCTAATTCTTTGCTTTCTGAATTGCAGGCTCACGCACTTTCCGATGTAGATTAATTTTTCTGATATGCAAACAATGCCACTTGTGTTCTTCTTTTCCATTTTTTTTTTATTCAAGAGTCTCCTTTTCTTTTTGCCAAAGACATGAGTAATATTTGTTGGACTGCTGGGCTTTGACTAGATGTTTTCTTTCTTCTTCCTAATGTTAAGGAGATGAAAAAGATCTTTTCTTTCCAACCTCATTATTTCAGAACACAGCAAGATTGGAGCATTTCTTATCTGCTGTAGTGGAACAGCAGGAGAAACATGGAAAAATTGAAAAAGTGTCAAAGGCTGCAAAATTTGAAAGCCGTTTTAGCAACCCCAGAAGTTATACATTAGCAAATGTTTTTAGGGCCATCTTATTACTTCCTTTGTGTAAGCCGCAGTCTTCCCCCGTCGAGTCCTTCTCTGTCTGCCCCAGTTATTTCCAACCAAGTGCCATCAGGTAAATAATGCATTGTAGTACCAGCAGTCGTAAGTCAACACTTATGGAGCAACCTCCAGTGAGCAGAGGGAGGGAGGTGTTACAGAGGAATTCGAAGACATCCCTCAAGTCCACAAGTAGTAGAGGATCCTGGAGACAATTTTTGGTAATAAGATCCATTTCTGTGTTTGTGAATAAAAGACAGAATAACGTCAGTCTTTAGGGACTGACGACACTGCAAAAAACCTAAATTAATTCAAGTTATTTTAACTATTCTACATATTTTATGCCTTCTCTTTAGATAAGATTAGGGGGAGACAGAGACATGGTATAGCGGTTAAGAGCATATTGCTCTTGGGAAAGACGCAAGTTCAGTTCCCAGCACCCATGTCGGTTGATTCACAACCACCTGTGACTCCAGCTGTGGAGGGATCGATGCCTCTGGTCTCAGTAGGTAACTGCACACACACACCCCACACACATACACATAATTAAAAATATAAACCCATTTTTTAAATAGATAGGATCTGGGGAGGAGTTGTCAATGAGTTGTAAATGTTAAGAAAATGGCAGAAACAAAATTGAGTCAATGTTTCCTGTTACAAATATGTGAGAGTGGTGTGCTCCCCAGTAGTGTGCTCCCCAGTGCTCCATCCTCATCTGCTAGCCTCATCTACAAAAGACCAAGCAGTAAATACTTCTGGGCTTGTGGGTCGTATGGTTCTATAACAGTTACTGTACCATGCTGTCGTGGCATGCTAGCAGCCACAGCTATAAACAAGCAAGTGAGTGTGACTCTGTTCTAATAGAACCTTATAAAGCAGGTAGTGGGCTGTTTGGCCTATGGGACCTATCAGCCTCTGCATCAGCTCTTCACTGGGCCTGAGAGAGATTCAGAAATGAAAAGTAAAAGTTAAAAGGGGTGTTCAGGCCCCAAGAAGTACAGGGGATGATACAAGGCCCTCAGTCATGAATGAGTTTGTCTTGAAGGAGCCCACAACCCAGTGGATTATATGTTTTTAGTCATTTAATAGATAGAGTGGATTGAAAAGCTACAATCCTATGGGACAAGTATTACAGTGAACAGTTTTTTACAAAGGTTATGAGAGAGAAAATGGAAAAGATGGACCAAAAATAGAGGAAAAGTTTTCAAAGCATACAACCAACAAGGGACAGTATCTAGAATTTTTTAAACCACATACTTTAAAACAATAAGGAAAAAAATGCCAAAGTAGAAAAATGGCTGGAAAATCCTAGCAGGTAGTTCACCAGTGAAGAAGCATGAATAGACTCTAGCATGACATGTGATTGTTACTAGCAAAGGGGGGATATCTAAACTCCATAGTGCAGTGTTACTTCACATCCATCACAGTGGAATCATTGAGAATTCTGATTCCACCCACTGCAGGCAAAGATATCAAATAACTGGACTACATAAACGCTGTTGGTGCTAATGTAAAATGACACTTTGAAGACACTCTAGAATATACCATAGAGAAATTTTGCTATGAGTACTTAAAATATGCATGGGACAAGTTTTCATAAGGCAATACATATGTGTAATGAGACAAATAAAATAGGTAGGAAGCAGCCTAAAGATTCTTCAACAGAAGTGTGTGGTATAGCCATGCAATGAAGTGGGGAACAAGACAAGAGCTACACACGGAAACACAGACCCTGCTCAGATGAGCAACACTGACTCGTTTGGAGGTTATTTGATTGGCTCTCATATGTGGGGCACAACCTAAGCCCAACCATGGGTATATGAAGGGGGAGGGGTGAGCTTCATGTAAGGTATATGTCAAAGAAGACCAACCCCTCTAGTTTGCCCTGAACTGGAGAATTCCCTAAAATGGAGGAACATTCAGGGATACAGTTGGGACAGTGAGGAACCTAGAAGAATCTGTCTACAAAAATGGGGAAAACTAATGGGAGGAACGAAGGAGGTCCAACACATCTTGAATATAGCATGGTTTAATCTTCTGCACAAATATTGTTTCTATTACATGTCAAGTTCCATAAATATGGATGGAATTATGGCTCTGCCTTGAAAAAGCCTGGTGTGAAACTGGCTTGGTTACAGAAGGAAAAATTTACCCTCGCTTAAACTACTCCCATTGTACAAAAAGAACTGGTTGCAGAATATGTAAAGTATACTGTTCACATTTTGGGACAGACCCCCATGCTATTTATAGTAAGGACTACTTCATAGAGTTAGTGACTGCATAAGGGCTTTCATGGAAATGCCAAATCTCAACTTCAGGACAATGAGTACCTGAGCATAGTAATCATGGGCAGCTATCATTATAACTACAATTGTATTGCTCATGCATTCTTTTTTTTATTACTGTTAAAATTATTTATGTTTGTGTGTATGTGTGTGGGTACATATGGGCCATGTTGTATGTGTGGAGATTCAAAGACAACTTGCTGGAGTCTGTTCTCTCTTTCCACCATGTGGGGCTCATGGATTGAACTCAGGTAATCAGTCTTAGCAGCAATTGTCTTTACCCACTGAGCCATCTTGCTGGCTCCATGTTTTCTTTCTTTAAATTTTTCATTGAATTTTTCTGTATTTCATACAGAAAAACATCTTTATACCCCCTTCCCCTTTGGCACACTCCCACCCACCCCCATTGGAGTTCACACATTCTGGTATTTGTATTAAGGCTTATTATGTAAAGTTAGTGTCCCCAGATGTTCATCAGTGCAAGTTCATGCACCAGGGTTTAGTCAGCCTATCTAGAATCTCTCCCTTCAAAAAGATCAGCTCTTCCTCAAGCAATCAGCTGCCAGTAATTCTTCAACTAAGATTGCAGCTTGCTGTTCATTTCCACAGTTCTGTGCTGGGTTTTTGTCTGCCTAAATACATGCTGACAACCATTGCTGCAGGTTTGTATAAGAAGGGTCCCAGGCGCCTGTAGGACTATTTCTGTATGGTCATGCACCTCCTCCCTGGCTCTTACAATCTTTCCACCCCCTCTTCCACAATGGTCCCTGAGCTCTGGGTGGGTGGAATTCAATATAGGAGTCCTGTCCAAGGACCCACACTCTGAAGACTCTTGTTCTCTGTGTTTTGGCCATTTGTGGGGAATGGGAGGGCAGGGCAGAGGAGGGAGTATGAAGAGGAATAACTAGCACTAAAGGCCTTCAGAGAACGACATTTGAAAACCAACCATTATAGAAGTTTTTAAGCGTATATTCATATACATTATTAAAAGAGATCAAAAGGAGTTACTTTATAATGGGGACATTACCTCCACTAGACACTATAGGACTAGCAAAGTAAAAGCCCAATGCCAGACATAAACTCTGTCTTTTGAAGATGTTAACCAGAGGTCCCATAGGCCTGCAAACAATACTGGTCATTCCCCTGCTCTTGGTTAGCCACCAGAACTTGACAGTAAGACATGATTGCTGAAGACACTACATACATGAGCTGTAAAAAAAAAAAAAAAAATTCAAGCTGGTGCTGACTTCAGTGCTTCATCTCTACTGTGCAGCTTTCATAGTGCTGGAAGGTACTTACGTGTGCTACCAGAAGAGACAATTCATCATCAGCCTTACCCAGCTGTGAACACCATGAGCTGCAGCAACTGGCCTGCTAGGAAATGCCCACCTGTGCAATGGTGGCACAAATATTATGGAAGTAACCAATCTCTTTCTAATTGGATTAAAGGTCTACTTCATAAGATAGACTCCACATCTGACACTGATAACAGGCCTAGCTAGACAGATTACAGGCCACGGGGGACAGTCTTCTGCCACTATTCTGCTAAATGTAGTATTAAAGTGACTCCTAATGACTTACTGTTATACCCATAGATTAATGCATCTCTCAACTCTCACCAGGTTTCCTTATGCAGCAGCTGGTAATTAACACACAGAACCACAATTATCCACAGTGCAGAGAATAAAAGGCTGCAGACTGTTTATCCCTGAATAGGAGACCTTTATCAAACCTAGGACTCCCAAGGCTCGGGTATCATTGTGGTAGAAGGTATGGAAAGATTATAAGAAACAGAGGTGGTGGATGACCACAGGAAAGAGAATTTTCTAGACAGCTGGTCAGTTACTCATATGAGCTCAACAACAATGGTGACAGCATATATAAATACCACTTAAGCTCAAGCTAGACAAAATCCCAGCATGTAAGTAGGGAGGAGGGTAAGAAACCCTAGCCCTAGCTGAGGAGCTACTGGCAAATGATGACTGCTGGGAGGGAACGAGTCAGTCTTCTTTCAGTGTGTGACTCTTGGTAGGTTAACCAGGCTCCAGTGGATAGACCCACAGCAAAGTCCATTTGGGACAACTCAAACCTGACTGACCTCACTCACTCTCCTTCCCTCTCTCCCTCCCTCCCTTCCTCCCTCCAGAAGTCAAGCAGATGCTGGTTCCATGCTCTTAGAATCTCTAGGTCTAGCACTACAGCCAAATAAACCTCTTTTCTTTACAATTTACCCAACGTCAAATATTTTGTTACAGCAACAACCAAACAAACAAACAAAAAAATGGACCAATGAAGAACTTATGCCTTTGTCCAGTTCCCTCCAACATTGCACCAGGGTCAGTTTGTGATCAGCAAAGCATTATGGAAGTGATGGCTTATCACCTCTAAGATGAGGTTACGAAAGACGGGGCTTCCATCTCAGTTGCTCTCCCCTGCTCATTCTTCTCCTTGTCCTCCTCCTGCTCATCCTCCTTCTCTCTCTCTCTCTCTCTCTCTCTCTCTCTCTCTCCCTCTCTCTCTCTCTCTCTCTCTCTCTCTCTCTCTCTCTCCCTCTCTTCCTATCCACACAGCCATTTTCTCTGGAAGAAGTTGCCATGTCTAGCTCCCCTCTGAAGCCTGTGTGATAAGGAACTGAGGTCTCCTGATAACAGTCACAGGAGCCAAGACTTCTTGGCAGAAGTCTTTTGATTGAGTCAGCTTAGAAGCTGAGACCCAGCCTTTGCCAAACCTCCAGCGACTTGTGTACTGGCAGACATTGAATCCTGTCCCATGAAAGCCACTAGGATTCTCTGATCCTTGAGAACTGTGTGTAATAATAAATATATTTTTATTTTAAGCTAAGAACTGGAATTATTTGTTGTACCAAAATGAATTACTAATACAGGGATTTGGGCAGAAATGAAGATTAATACTTTTTGGGTGGAGAGAGTCTATTAAAAGTTAACATACTTTTTGAGAGCAGAAATTATCTCTATTTTATTCGCAGTGTGTATTTATATTTGGTGTATGGACAGGTCTGTGTTGGTGCATTTGCCTGTGCATGCCCAGAGGCCAGAGAGAGCATCAAGAGCCTTCTTCTATTACTCTCTCCCTTATTCATTTGAAACAACCTCTCCCCAAAATGTGACTTTTTTCTTAACTTAGCTAGAGCCAGAAAGCCCCAGCAATCCTCCTGTTTTTGTCTCCTTCAGTGCTGGGGTTACAGGCATGCATGAAACCTCTTAGATAGTTACATGGGTGCTGGGATCCAAACTTTCCAGCACCAGGAACTGTCTTTTGATCTTGACTTCTAATGTATTTGGATTGAATCTGTGTATAGTAGACTGTTAGTAAATGTCCATTGAGTTGCTGGGTGGAGAAGAAGGAGCCTAAATCCTATAGAAGGAAGCCCAACTATGGCTCTATGAAGACAAGGCAAAAAGAACTTGTAAGTTAAATTCGCTGCTGGGAGGCACGCACGTGGCTTCCAGGCTCCTGGCATGGCCCCCTCCTCGCAACGTCCATACCACAAATTGAGATAATATTGCTCTAAACTACAGTTTAGGGAACAACAGCATTTATTGGGCCTGCTAACAGAGCAGAGGGTAGCAGTGAGGGGGTACTTACAAAGGTATGGGAACGCTTGGGCTTTTGTCCCTTAACATTCAGGCAGCAGATTCCCGACTTGCGTTGCATTCCAAAATGGTGAAGCCCCTTCCTTCTCTCTAGCTTCCCCTGTCCCTATCCTTAGTCCCGCCCCCTCATGCTGTTAAAGCTGACTGATTGGGTAGGAGGGGTGACTGTCTCCCTCTGTCCTTCCCCTCCTACAGAGAGTCTTACAGTCCAGTTAGTTTGAGGTGATTGAAGCAAGCCAGTGAGAAGCTAGAGAGGAAGGCATCTATCCACTGCTTGTTACTCAGAGGACTAGCTTATCCAACAGAGCCTCATATAAGACTGTGTCTAAAAAGATCAAACACCCTGGTTTGTCCTGAACCAAAGGATTCTGTAAAGCAGGAAGCATTCAGGACTGAAATAAAAACAGGAAACTAGAAACAACTGTCGAAGAAAAACGAATAACAGAACTCGTGTGGAGAGACGCCCAACACATCTTTGAATGTCAAGGGTTTCTTCATTTATTATATTGCCTGAATATTATTTTGTTTCTATTATTTGCCAAATTCCATAAATACAAATTAAATTGTGGGCTTTGCCTTAAAAGGGCAGGAATATAAAGTTTCCCTGATTACAGAAAGAAGAATTTTCCTTCCTTAATAAAATACAACTGTTTCCTAAGAACTTTTGAAAAGATCATGCTCCTGGAACATTTCCCTACAAATGCCGAGGTCTGTGAGCATCTCCGATCTCCGGAGTGCTTTCTCCTTTGCCTGGTGATAGCCCTGACAGCAATAAATGAGCATTAGCAGACTGACGGGTAGGTCATAATCATGAGTGCCCTGTGGATTTTTTTTTTTTTTCTGGCTAGATTCTATTTCTTTCAAGCTGTAAAAGCTCACATAACAGCTGCTGAAGCCATTTTTGTCGCCTCTATTTCTTGGGTTTTACAAGCAATAACAGCCATTTACAGAGTGCTAGGTAGTTTACTTTATCATCTGATTTAATCTCTGCAACAGCCTTATGAGGGAAAGAGGAACCTGAGGCTCAATAGTATTCTGTTTTGGGCCTCAGTTCACAAAGCTAGTGATGGGAATGCAGACGTGTGCCTCTCAAAATCCCGTGCTCTTCACCAGTATAATAATTGCTAACACATTTAAGTATGTGACTGCATTCTGGGTGCTGTGCTGGGCAGGTTGCACACATCCTTGTTCTTGCAAGCCAATGAGCTTGGAGACATAAAAGTAGAACCAATGGAGGGAGGTTGTGTGGACAAGTGTGTGTGTGTAGGAGGTGGTGGTCTAGCAACATCTGTATCACCTAGGAACATTTTAGAAATGAGAGCTCTCATATTCTACTCCAGCTTACTCAATCACATCCTTTATTCTGGCAAGATCACCATGTGACTTGTAAACACATCAAAGTTTGAAGAGCGCTGTTCTGAATCTATGAGGAAAGTTCTACCCCAGCCAAGTGTACTTCTCCGACCTAGTGGCATTTTAAAAACAACTCTTGACCCAGCAGTATCCACTTCGCCTGGGAACTTGATTGCAATACAAATTCTAGAACCTGACCTGACCTGACCTGAGAACTACTGAACATCACACCTTGGGGCACTAATTGCATTCAGGTTTAAAAATTCCCATTGTAGGCTAGGCAATTCTTACACGTTTGTTCACCCAGGACAGAGGTGGCAGTGACATTGTGGAGCCAAGTGGATCCTGCAGCCTATTTGGAAGTATACCTGCCCCACCACACACACATCATAAGGTAAAACTGTCATCTTTGTTCTTTGCATTAAAAATACTTATTAAAAAGCAGATATTTCTCTGAAAATTATTTGCTTTGGGGTCCTGTGCTATTTTGGGTCACACAGACTAGATTCTTTTAATTCAGAAAGCATTCATTTATTCATCTTAGATTATGTGTAAAGACTTGTTAATAGAGGTAGTGTGGTAGATACTGAGGGGAAACCGGCTCCCAGAGAAATCTAGGTTTATCTATAACAGAACTGGCTAATGTTTGCATGGTAGCTATGTGACAGACACTGTGTTCTTATTTTCCCAACTCCCCCCAACCCCTATGTGCTGGAGACATATTTGTTATTCCCATTTTCTAAGATGATGTGTGAAGACTGTGGTTTATGCTCTTAGCCATACAGGAGTTTCTTCTTAAAATAACCTCCAAGAATCCCTATTAAAATCACCTTGGAGCTGAGGAGATGGCTCCGTCAGTACAGTGCTGGCCCTGCAAAGCATAAGGTCCGAGATTTAGAGCCCCAGCACCCATGTTAAAAAATAAATAAAAATAAAAAATCCCAGAGCAGCAGCATGTGCTGTGATTCCAGCATGGGCAGCACTGGGTAGGTGGTTCAGCATTTAAGAGCGCTAACTGCTTTTGCAGAAGATCCGGGTTTGAATTCCAGAACCCACTTGTTGGCTAATAACTGTCTGTAACTCCAGGTCCAAGAGATCTAATGCCCTCATCTGTTCTCTGTAGGCACTGAATGACATGGGTACACTTATATACATGCAGGCATAACACTCGTACTCATTAAAAAATAATTACATAAATAAAAACCACTGGGGCAGCGTTGGGGAGGCAGAGACAGGCAGATCCCTGGAGCTTGCTGGTCAATTAGCTGAGCCTAATTAGTAAGCTTCAGGCCAGATGAAAGATTCTATCTCAATAATTAAGGTAGAGAGCTCCTGAGGAATGACACCTAAGGTTGACCTGTTTTCCACACTCACACGTGCAGACATGGCCTCACACACATGGACATACCCTCATAGCACATCACATGTACCCACATACACATTCATACACAAAAAAATAAATACGAAAAAGAACCCCAGAGACCCACACCCAAGGGTATGGCATGTTTAACACCTACTTAAACCGATTTTTCACACACTGCACTTTGAGATATACTATGTACATTACACTGCCTCCACTACACTGTTGCTGTTTAAATTATGGTGGCTCTTATCCTGAAATGGGTTGACCTCAAAGATTTGTGGAACGAGTTGTGTAGAAATGATCAACTAGAGATATTTAGAGATATTTTTGTGATGACAGTGAGGATAGATTTGAAGAAGCAATCAGTGGTAGAAGCCTGATTTTATAAGAAAAATAAAAATAAAAAACAAAAAAACCCAAACTTGCTCATTGCCCAGAATCTCAAGTTCTTAAAAATTCAATATTAAGGGTTATGTGGAATCTGGGCTAGAAAACCTGTCAGTTAGTGGGAGACTAGCTTAGATAATTTTAGAGGTAAACATTTGGTCAGAATTAGCAGCTTGAGGTAAGTAGTAATTTAGCTATTATTTAGAATCTGTTTCAATTAAACAGTCTTAAGTTTTCTCTGCTGCTTTTATTTTTTGAGTTGTCGCTATCACTTTAAGATTTTCAGCTTTTACATTTCCAACCTTAAAATCCATAGCTATTTTTGCATTGGTTACACAAGTTGTGTTATGCCCCCTGGTGGCAATACGGATAGGAAGCTGAGAGGCATATTTCAATCATGGAGAGAGTGCCGACTTAATTAAAATAGGTGGCAGGCCCTGAATTTGAAATGGAGTTTCATATCAAACTTTTCTGCTTCTTGCTAAAAATAGGAAACATCCCGTTAAACTAAAATCAGATGTATTAACTTCAGCCTGCGAGGTGCGTATTTCAATTTCCCTTGCTTTGTCATAAAATGGATTAGCTTCTTGAAATATGTCAGTTGAACTTGAAATTAAATATTTGCTCTACATCCAGCTAAGTAGCTGAACTCATAAAGGAGAACCAGAGTCTGTGCCTGCACGGCCTTTCCTTTAAGAGTGGCAGTACATGCCACAAACACCTGATGTCATTTGCTGCTTCAAAGTATTCATGCCCCTGCATTATGAAACTGGTTCCCTGCCTAAAATGTCATTTTCATGAAGGCTCTAGGAAAAATTTTAAATTTTATCATTTATTCTTCAATCAAAAGAATGAAATGGGTTTGTGTAGATTGTACTAAGGGCTTTTGATTAAATTTTAGCTGTTTGGTGGCAAAAATAGATGATTAAAAATATCAAAGAACCAGAATGTATATTTGATAGGAGAAAATAGGACAGTGTTTCTTTCATTTATTTATTTTAATTTTATGTGTATGAGTGTATTGCGTGCATGCGTGTAAGTGCATCCGTGTCATGCAATGCTTGCAGAGAACAGACGAGGGTGTCAGATCCCCTGGAACTGGAGTTATAGACAGTCATTAGCCACCATGTGGGTGCTGGGATTTGAACCCGGGTTTTCTGCAAGAGCAGCCAGCGTTCTGAACCTGTGAGCCATCTCTCCAGTCCCAGGTCAGTGTTTCTTAATGATTAAGATAAACCTGGTTTCAGTGGCTGTACTACATTGTTTAGTCACAGAAAAGAAAAATTATTATTCCTTAGGTAAACAGTTGAGTGGTAGGTAGGTACAAAGCATGATGTTAAAAAAAACAGTCAACAATTTTCAGAATTACATAGAACAATAAAAACGATAGTGAAAATCAGTTTAGAAAGAAAAAAAACTGAAAGTTAAAAAAAAAAAGTGGGCCAGTGAGATGGTTCAACAGGTAAAAAGGCATATGCCATTGAGCCCAACCACCTGAGTTTGATCCTCTGGTCCACGTGGTGGAAAAAAAAAACTGACTGCTGAAAGCTTTTTTCCATTATCCATATGTGCACTGTGGCACACGCATGCCTTATACACCACACACATAAATAAATAAATAAATAAATAAATAAATAAATAAATAAATAAATAAATAAATAAATAAATAAATGTAATTTTTTAAAATTGGGGGCTGGGGAGGTAGTTCAGTAGTTAAGAACATGTACTGCTCTTGTATAGGACCTGAGTTCGGTTCTCAGCATCCACCCACATTGGGTGGCTCACAACTACCTGCAACCGCAGCAGGGATCTGGTCCTCTGGCCTTAAGAGGGCTCCTACACTTGGGTATGCATACCTACACACAGACACATACGATAATTAAAAATAATAAAAACAGGGCAACCCGATTTAAACATTTTATACATGCGTGTGTATATTTTAGGAAGCTTCTACTGAAGTAGGTTTTCATGACTTTTTCAGCAGGTCTTTAGTGTTAGTTCTCCTTCCCCTCTACATATTCCCTCCTCCACGCTGCCCCCTTCCCTACTCCTTTAAACCCTTCCTGTTCCGTTATTCCTTTCCCCCCTTTGTCACTTTGTTCTGTAGCCCCTCTGAACACCAAGAGTATATGGGCAGCACACACTGGACTCAATGGCTTTAAAATGGAAAACAAGGACACAACATTGGGTAGATAGGGAAGGAGGGATCTCTGGAGGGAGCTGGGGGAATGAGGGGGCAGCCCAGACATACTGAAAGCCGGAATAGCAAGACATTTCCAACACATACGAACTGAGGGAATTTGGGAAAATAATTAACACAGTATCCGTCACATCGCTAACACCATTCAGTAGCCAGTTCTGTTACAGATAAAATTCATACAAAATAAAGTAGATGAAATTCTCAAAGAACTAGTAAAAATATTTTTAAAACACAGTAAAAAATCTTTTAAAAATTTAAAGTACTATGGCTGAGGTTGGACTAAGCCTGGAAAATGAATATTTTCCAGTTGAACAAAGAAAAGATGTTATAAACTAAGAGAATATTGTACAGCTGCGGAGTGAAATGCAGCAAGTGGTCCTGCATTGCCCGAGGAGCGCCCAGCAGGGACCGGAGAGGAAAGGCAACGCTTTAGCTTGGAAAGGTCTTGAAACACAAGTTTTTCACGCTGTGAAATTTAAGTTCTGCTTACGACATAGTTTGCTACCAGATATTTGTGCTAATAATATGTTTAAGAAAAACAACATCAACTGAAAGACTTTTACTTTTGAATAATTAACTGGATATCTGTGCCTATTGGCACAGTACACTATCTCAAAAGTTTAGCATCATAGTAAACATTTCTGCCTTCCTTTCCCATTCTATGATTTTAAGTACTTTTTTTTAAGGCAGGGTGTTGCTGCACAGTCCATGCTGACTCAAACCTGCGATTCTCCAGCCACAGCTTCCTAAGTGCTGGGGTGGCAGGCTTGTGACATCATGCCTGGCTGATTCTTTTCATCACAGCAAGCACCAAAGACTCAGCTTCATACAGAACAATCACTGAAACAGAGTAGACGAACTCTGAAAGTCTGAACTACTCTGAACTAGTAATTGGCATGATGTATACCAACTAGCAAATATCGCTGTGTTTCCTTTGGAAGTTTATAGCATTCCTTAGTTTCTGGAGAGTTAAATGTGACATTCTGGCAAACAGTTTGAGAAGCCGAAAAATGCTGCCAGTCAGGCTTATGTTACTGTAGCAAAATTCCTAAGATAATGAATTTACAAAGAAAGGTTCTGTTTGGTTTTCAGCCCATGATTGTCTGGTCCTGTGCTTTGGGCCTGTGGTGAGGTGGTGTATCATGGCAAGCTGATGCAGCAAACTTTTCCTCATGGCCAGGGTGTGGGAAAAAAAAGGAATGAGTGGTGTGGTGATTTCAATGATGTCCCCCATAGTTCGGAGGTTATGGAATCTTTCAGAGGTGTGGCCTCAGTGGAGGAAGTGTGTCACTGGGGGCGGGCTTTGAGAGTCCGTAGCCTCACCCAGTTCGTTTGCTCTCTCTGCAGCTTTTTTGTGATTGAAGATGTGAGCTCTCAGTTTTCTGATGCTGCCACCAGGCCTGCTGCTCCCTGCAACGTATCCCCACCATAACAGACTCTCCCCATGGAACCACAAACCAAAACGAACTCTTTCTTCCATAAGTTACCTTAGTCATGTTATTTCAACAGAAAAGTAACTACAAGCAGGGTTCCCTGTCCCTTTCAAGACTGGAAAGTCTTCCCACTGGCCCAGTTTCGTTAAAAGGTTCTACCGCCTCCCAATAGCACCAAGCAGGAGACCAAAACTTTAGCATGTACCAGAGCCAAAGGATGATTATGATATCATTAATTTGCCTGTTAGAACTCCTGTAGTCCAGTGAGTAGAAAGAGGTGGTTGGAGACTACGAGTTAGGAAGATGCAAATTCAAAGACAAGCAAAGGGCGCATGGGAGGGCAATTATGCTACATTCATCTGACTCTTACTAAATGAACATAAAGGAGGGGGTGGGCTGAAAAAAGATAGTGGATGACCTCTCCAACTCAGGTGAAAGCAAAATGGCACTATTCATGGTCTTAATAATCAGATTTGAATTTACTTGATTTCCCTTGAGAGTTTGTATTTTATTTATGTAAAACTTTATTCTCAAAGAATCCATTAGACTCTCATACTGGCCATTAGATATGAATCTGAAATACAAGAGAAAAACAGTAAATATAATAAAATGTATATCGATGTACTAATACTATTAAACAATTCACAACTGAAGGCACAGATTATTTACAGTAAAAGCTTTCAAGGAGGAATATAGAAGCTATGTTGAAGAGGGTCAAGGGCAGAAACCTAAAAAACTTAGACAATGAAGGGGTGAACAGAGAACGAGACTATCAGAGAGAAAAGTTAAATAAGAACCAGAAGTTGGACATGGTGGCTCATGCCTGTGATCCCAGCACTTGTTAAGATGAGGCAGGACTGCTGTGGGTTCAAGGCCAGCCTGTGGTAGAGGGAGACCCTGTCTCAGAAAACAAAACAAAACCAAACCCAAACAAACAATAACAAGAAAGGAACAGACAATTAAGACAATGAGGAGTGTTTCTGAGGCAAACAGAACACTAGATGGGTAGCCTTAAAGGAAGATAAAAAGGATGTAAGGAATTTGGTAACTAGGGATGTTTGCTAACCATAGAAAGTCAGAGGATCAATACAGATAGAAGTAACAGGGCCATGAGAACAGAGTCAGAATATAGAAGTTTTCACAGGAGTGGCTAAAGGTGGAGATAGATCTGGGTATTAAGTTTTGCTGTTTGTCAATACAAGAGATTTGGTCTGCATTACCTCGCTTTAAAGATAGGCCCTTCTGTGGATGAAAATCCATGACGACTTAAAGGGGAATTCTGCAGCCCTACCCATTCCACCTGAGAGCCTCATTTGTGCTGCTCCTATCCCAGAGCATCTGGTCTCTCTGACAGCCTGTTCCCACCTCCACTACCAGTTGTCCCTAGCAAAAAGAAAAGTGCTTGGACCTTCTATGACTCTAAACCCCAATGGATAATGGGCATCAAGTGTTTATGTACCAGGCACTGTTCTAATCACTACATGTTTTAAGTCATAAAATTCCAGTTACATCAATGAAGAAACAAATGCCTACAACCCAACTTACTCTTTCGAATTACATTAAGAGTATAGTACAGCAGAAACTCTTCCAACTTTGGTGCCATGCTGAGAGCACAATTCAAATTTTGGCTCAGCTATGTATACCGTCACAGAGTTTCACAGTTACTTATCTACACAGCAGTATTAAAAATCGTGTGTGGTACTGTAAACACAGCCAAGTACACGTGGCTGGAGAGTCACAGACATCAAAGAAACACACACTTCTGTCAATTGCCTAAACCAACGTAACTTCTTACTGTATTTTAAATACGTATCTTTGTATTTACAGACAAGTGCACCTCTCACAACTCATCAAAGAAGCTTCTTTTTGCAACAGATAGAGACTATTACAAAGTTTCACCACTGGTCAAATGCAGAGAGTACGTGACTGTGAGGTGCCCAGCCCTAAGTGACACATCTACAATGCAACCTCTACAACTAAGGCTCAGGGAGCACTGTGGGAGATGAAGGGATAAAACACCGGCTGCCAGTTAACACATTCTAGACATGAGAGGAGATCTGCACCCATGAAATCTCCACAGCACGGTAGTCTAACAAGATTTGCATAATGACAAAACCAGTGGACATGCCAAGGTGGATGGGAGAAAATTCCACGGGGTTGCATCTCAAGATGAAGAGCTACAGGCTATCAATGGGTATTAGGGGAGGGGGAATCAGTTTCCTTCAGGGACTAGATCCTGAGAGGTTATCTAATCTCAGATGGACAGCCCTAAATACAGGTACACAAGAGTGACACAAAATGGATTCAATGTATTATATACACACACATATATGTATATTAATAAATGTATATATGTAACAATAATAAAGAGGCTGATAAGAAATTGAGAGGCAGTGGGGGGCATGGGAGGAGTTGGATGGGGCCTGGGAGGGGTGGAAATAATGCAACGGCAATACTCAAATATCAAATTCTCAAAAATAAAAAAATTAAATTCTGCATTAACAAAGTAACAGCTACAATACTAACAGAAAAATACTAACACATACTTCAAAGGAAACTATCTGTTTTATTCCAACCAGCACATATAAAAATGACAGAGACATAAAAAGCTGTACAAGTTATTTTAATTACAAGGAAAGTGTACAAAAATGGGCATGCTGGGGTCTGGGGCTGTAGCATAGCGTAGGGTGCTTGCCTATCATGCACAAGGCCCTAGGTTCTCTCCCTAGTACCACAAGGAAAAAACAAAAAGCACATCATCATAAAAATGACCACTAATGAGATGTGTGAAACCTAAGGAATGCAATGTCATCTGATGTTTCTGGTCCTCTGTTAGCTTCAGTAGAACTCCCCCAAACGGAAACGAAGAACAGAAAGTCACTTCCTGAAAAATGCAGCTGGGCGTCAGGATGACGTTCTGAGCATCCTCTGCTTCAGCTCGGCTGTCTTCTCCTCTATCCTAGCATAACACTCTTCGGCCGCCTTCTCAATGCCTTCGTGGTATTTCTCCAAAGCAGTTTTCAAGTTTACAAATATTTCCTAAGGAACAAATAAAAAAGAATCACTCCATGCCACAGTGCATTCTAAAACCACATTAGAGGCATTCCAGTGCTTTCATTCACAGTGTCAGTGAATGTTTAAAGCCTAAGTTGTTATGTACATACACGGCTATGAGGTGTGTGTACCTACTCTCATTAAAATTGACTCAAAAAATCTCTGCTATTTAGAAAGCACAAATCAGAACACGTCACAGTGGCCATTATTTTAGCACAGTAAGAACAAACATTTTAGGGCTGGGGGCATAACTCATCAGTATAGCAGTTACCTCAAATGCAAGGTTCAACCCATCACTGAAAACAAAAACACAAAACAAAGACAGAAACAAAAACAAACAACCCTCTCCTCCACAAAAAAATATTTACAGTTACTAAGAAGAAAGGTTTTACTATGGTGCTTTCTATATTAAACACGGGAGCTTTCTATATTAAACATACCTAGGTCATTTTGGAACACTGCAACCTTTGCAACTGACCCTCATCATTTAAGGCATGTACACAGACTTAAGCAATCTATAGGTAGGTCTGAACATTGCAATACCTTGAGCCGTTTTAGTAAGCTGATCAGGTATTTCTACCATAAGCAATAATGAGTTTTCACATAAATCTATAGTGGACGTGCTAAGAATTAAAATAAAATGAGCAGAGCAGTTTTTATAGATCGAATAAAGTAAGAGACAAATGCAATTTTGATCCTCTTTTATTATTCATTTCCCTTAAAAAATTCTCAAGGCAGCATAGAATAGACAGTGACGTTCTGCAAAATTACAGGACGTGCTCCCTACTGAGATAACACTGCAGCACTATCCCGAAGGTGGGGCACTGGTCCTGATTTTAACCCTCTCTCCCACTAAATTCTCCTAAATCCTAGTTTAGCTGGCATTTATCTATATTTTAATTCTAGTGTAGATATTGGCTATTTTTGAATAAATTACACATACTACTCTTCCAGATTAAGCATAGTCACAGAGAGATCGATATATTGACGACTAAAACACCCTCCAGAAAGCCAAACACAATTCTTCAATTCTAATACAAATCCAAAGTGTTTAGATTTCTAAAATCTAAGCAGGTATCAAATTAATACACCTATGAACCATTAAGAAATGAAACACAGTTTTCTCAAATTTTTTAAGAAAAGTAAGGAGAATTAGCTACTGGCTCAAGTAAGTGCTATTTTAAACAATCAGCCATTCGCTGCTGTAGAGCAACTGAAGTTCCTAGTTCTACTGGGGTATGCATTTCTTCACACTACAAAGAAAGCTGAATAAATTAGGCAGAAAGATCTAATTCTTGAGACTATCAAAAGGAAGAAAGGCTAAATAAAGAAATACTGTCTGTAAATATGAGTGGCAGCTGATCACTTCAACATACCCAAAGCAACACTTTTCTTGAGAGAACAAATAAACTTTCAGGGAGGAGTCAGTCACATAGAGCCACAGTGATGGAGCAGGGGAGTCAGTTCCAGCAGTACCAGCAGTACACCCAGCAGTACACCCAGCAGTACACCCAGCAGTATGCCCAGGAATACGCCCAGGAGTACGTCCAGGAGTACGCCCAGCAGAAGCAAACAAACACCTTAAGTTCTAAGCCAGCCCTCATGAGATGTTCAGTGGTGACAGGTCAGAGCCTCCTCAAATACTACATATTTTAGAATTTTCAATTAAATTCTACATACATGTAGAAATTTATAAGACTGGTACACAAAAATTCACACATAAATAAGTCTTACTGTGAAGTTAAATATTTGAAAATCAAAGCATAGGGCTGGAGATATAGTATGACACCGCCCCCCCACACACACACAGAGTAAAATCAATGTCTAGCTCCATGCTGTTCAATGTGTTAATCACTAATCATATATTGCTATTTAAATTTAATAGAATTTAAATTGAATTTGAAACTCAGTCCCTTAGTTGCACAGACACTGGCTCAACTGCCACAGTGCCGAGCGGCTACAGAACTGAGCCACACAGAATGTGGCTGCAGCCGTGTTGATGGGGCAGTGCTCGTCTGCTCATCTCATTTTTGAAATCAGAGAAATTTAAAATTGTACAAAATCCATGGATCTTTATACACAATATCACTACTGATCCCACAGGTATTTTAATCCATTTATCAAATATGTTGGGTATTCTTCATAAAGACCCTTGGAACAACCCAACAGTACAAAGGAGACTGAAACCATGCTTTCTACTCGAAGGGATCTATAGCCAGACCAGACTGCATAATGGGAGCTAGAAATACAACTAGAATGATGAGGAACTAACTTCTATTACAATTACAATTCTATTTATTATAATTTTCATTGTAATAAATTCATTTATAAATAGCCGCATGGTGCTTCTTGGAAGCACAAGATCCAGAGTATTTGGAAGAGACTAAACACTTCACAATAAATGTACCCCTTTCTAGTTCCTGTCATCTACACACACTCACTCAAAGACAGAAACATAAAACTTACAATATGTGGTCTTTGTCTTTCTAGGCCTGCATCACCATACTTAATATAGTATTTTCCACTAACATCTATTTTCTTGCAAATTTCATTTTCTTTATGGCTAAATAACAACCCATTGTGTATACACAGTACATTTTTTATTATTCATTACTCTACTGATGGACATCCAGGCTGATTCTATTTCTTTGCTATTGTGAGTA
Source organism: Nannospalax galili (assembly GCF_000622305.1). Classification (NCBI taxonomy): domain Eukaryota; kingdom Metazoa; phylum Chordata; class Mammalia; order Rodentia; family Spalacidae; genus Nannospalax; species Nannospalax galili. The sequence goes on along the minus strand of NW_008351346.1, from coordinate 434,299 downwards.
GAGGAACAATGAACATGGATGAGCAGGCATCTTTGAAAGACAGTAGAGAGTTCTTTGTGTATACCCAGGAATGGCACAGCTGGGTCAAAGAGCTCCCTGTTTAGCCTTTCTGAGAAGCCGGCACACAGATTTCCACAGTGGTTTCCATAGTTGGTTCCTACCAGCAGTGAATTAAGGTTCTTTAGGCTGGTGAGATGGCTCAGAGGGTAAAAGTGCTTGCCATGCAGGCCTAGTGACCTGAACTTGATCCCCAGAACCCACTAACAGTGGAAGGAGCGAACCAACTTCACAAAACTATTCTCTGAGCTCAAGCATGTGCTATGGAGCTAGTGTGCACATGCATGCACACGTATAAATAACACTTATGCACAGAACATTTTAAAGGTTCCTTTCCCTCTCACTCTTACCAGCATTTGGTTCTTCTAAAAAATTTTTTATTTTTATGAGTGTTTTGCCTGCATGTGGGCACCATGTATATGTGATACCAGAATCGGGTGTTAGATCCCCTGGAACTGGAGTTACAGACAGTTGATAGCCTCCATGTAGGTCCTGTGAATCAACTCCGGGTCCTCTTCAAGAGCAGCCAGTGCTCTTAACCACTGAGCCATCTCTCCAGCCCCTCTCATTTATTTTTTTAATGAAAGCCATTCTGACTGGAGTGAAACAGAATTTCAAAGTTTTATTTTACATTTTCCTGATGGCTAAAGATATTGAACATTAAAACTATTTATTGGCCATTTGTATTTCTTCTTTTGAGAACTCTTTGGCCTAGTTCTTGTTTAGATTTCTGAGTTCTTTGTATTTCTAATATTAAACTTCTGTCAGATGTACAGTTGGCAAAAGTTTCCTCACATTCTGTAGTCTCTATTCAATGAATGGTTTCCTTGGCTGTACAGAAGCCTTTTAGTTTCATGATGCCACATTTGTGATTGGCTTTATTTAGCAACTACAATCCTAATCAGAAAGTCCTTATCAGACTGTGTGTAGTGGCACAAACTTTTAGTCCCAGAGGCATAGGCAGGTGGACGTCTGTGAGATCAAGGCCAGGCCTTGAGTTCCAGGCCAGCTGGGACTATAGGCAAACAGTGTCACAAACAAACAAACAAACAAACAAAAAACCCCACAAGCAAACCTAAATGCCAAATCCAAACAGAAACCCCTTATGTATATTTTGAAGGGTTTTACTATTTTTCCTCTAGCGGGTTCAGGATTTTAGTCCCCTGTTAAGGTATTTGATCCATTTGGAGTTCATTTTTCTGTAAGGGGAGAGATAGGGATCTAGTTTCACTCTTCTATGGTGCCATTTATTAAAGAGGATGTCTTTTCTCCAATGGGCACTTTAGCATCTTTGTTAAAAATCAGCTGGCTGCAGCTGCATGGCCTTATGTCTGGATCTTCTGTTTTGTTCTACTGATCTGTCTGTTTCTGTGACAGCCCCACGCTGTTTTCGTTCCTATGGCTCTGTGGTATACTATGAAATCAGGTGTAATTTCCAATGAACATTAAGTGATGGAAATGATTAGTTTACCTAAAAACTGAAAGTCTCGGAGACAGCAATCCTTCCCTCCTTCTTTCCTCCCTCCCTCCCTCCCTCCCTTCATTCCAATTTAACTCCCCAGTAAAATGGATCTTGACCCCTAGTAGATACTTAGGCTATCTGTTAAAAGTAGCTTAGCCATTTGTTAAAACAGTGACTGAAAAATGTTGGCAATTTATTCATTATGAGTGAATCTATAAACTGCAGGAAAATAGGGAGGCCCCGATTTAAACAAGAAAGTACACTACCAAAGAGTGACATTTTAGCAAGATATATTTGGTACTACTTAGCATTCAGTGAGGATTTAAAGCAGCAGAATCAGAATCAAGGAAGCAAATTAGCATTTGCTGCAATTTATGACACTTACAAATTATGTGATAAATGTGTGAATAAAAAGGGCCAGCTATGAATAAGGAAAACGAAACCATGAAGTAAACTTCGTGAGTACGATGGTTGGGATTATCTCCACCAAGTCCAAATTTCAACTCCTTTCAACATACAATGCCATAGAGAAATAGGGAAAAAAAAATGTTATAAGAAGTTTGTGAAAAAGTTGAATGAAAGATTAACTGGAGGAGGGAAAGGAGAATGGCAAGAAGAGGATGGAGTATGGGGTGATTTATGCTGTTTTTGTTGTGAGTTTCCAGAACAGGAGACAGCTCTAAAAGCTATCCAAATAAAAGTAGTAACAGAAGCCAGAATAGGAAGAAGGACCCATGTAAGGAATATTTAAAGAGGAAAGAGCACAGCAGGAACAGGACACAGCAGACCTGCCTGGGAACAGTTTGGATCTTCACGTCCTTTTTCCTTTTCATGGAAGATGATTATGAAATGAACTAGAGTTTTGGTCAATAATGTTATGCAGTTCTGGAGAAGAGAGAAAGGCAGCAAAGAGTCCAGTTCTACTCAGAGCTCTAATGTTGGAGAAAAAGGCATGCTCGTCAAATTTGCAGGTGACACCAAACAATGAGAAACAATTAGTGTGACAAGAGTTAAACTGATTTTGGTATTTTGTAGTAAATCTAATTAAGCCTAAAAGAAGTAACAAAAGATTCATCCAAAAGTAATAATTTCATTAAAATATGGTGCAAAAAAAGACTTTGCAGAACTGTATGTGGGAAAGGTGATGTGGTCTTTTAATTGATCTTAAATTCAACTCAAACAGAAGGCTACTGCTCCAAGCCAGCCCCCATTAGGCTTCGCCAACAACAGAGCACTGTGAGGCTCTACATTGTAAAGAAATTTCGGAAGGAGGAAACACAGGTGATAAAGAGGATAGTAACACATTTGAAAATTTGGCTACATAAAGATGGCTGGACAACTGAGGCTAATAGACCCAAATGAGAGAAGACCGAAAGGAGTCGTGGTCATTATCTTCAAGTATCCGCTGTGTTACTAAGTACAAGATGCCATAGATTGCTCCAGAGGGAAGATCTGGGTCCACTAGAGTAGACGTTGTGAATTTCAAGTTCAAAATGAGAAATATCATTTCAACAAGTCTAGCTGTAGCAGAGTAGCCTTCATGCTGAGCTCCATCCCACTGAAAACAACTACAATTAAATACAGCCTATCAGTGGCTCTCAAAAGGTCCCTACGCCCCATTCTAGAGATAAGCAGACAGTTCAGTGAAGGGGCAGGACAAAGAAAAGTGGTTTGCAAAAACCAGGCCTCATTGCTGAGACTCTAATATTCAGTGTATTTGGGAAGGGACTTGCTCATTTCAAAATTCCTCATTGAATTCTAAACCCAGTTTTAAGACATTGTGCTAGATGAACTTTCAGTGTTGTAAGTATTCATGGCAAGCATACCACACTAAAGGCCATTCCAGGCATGGTTCCACATGCCATGCTAAGGTTTAACAAACAATACATGATTGGTATTGTAAAGAAATTTCAAGTACTGCTGGTGAGACACACACACAAAACTAATATAAGTAGCTTAGGGATCTTTTGTGGCTAACAAAGATATTTCAAATTTGAGTTAGTAGTTACTAATGTGTTAATAACCTAATTCATTAACTATACCTAGACCATGTGATAGGACATAAAAATTTAATTTATTTAAGAAAGTATGACTAAACATCTCCTAAAATTTTTCTTTTAGTATTAGGAATCTTTGTCAACTGTGTGTGGATGGTGGAAGATTGTGACAGCATGTGTTTAAGTAGTTATCAGATACTAGAGTGTTTCAGAAACCTTAGTTAGTCTAAGGTGTCAAGGACAGCAAGACAGAGAAGATGAGAAAGGAGCCGGGGCTTTGAATACAGCGCTATGGCTATGCTCAGGGACTTCCAGTAAGACAGTTTGGTTAACTATCGTGGTGGAATCATCTTGAACATAAAGTAATTTATACAATTTTAGATAATCAAGATAAAGGTTTCAAGCACCTCATAACCCAAAGGGAAAAATCTAAGCTTGCTTCTTCCCAGTTACAGTTTGAGACCCTTATCAGAAATAAAAAAAAAGCAGCAAGTTTTTCGAGATAGTAATTAAAATGAGGATCCAAGTCCATTCACCTACGGATTTCAGAACCTTTACGGAAAAACTACTTCTATGCCAAAGAATGATGCTTGGCCACATGCTTAGGTCTGGAAGACACATAAAGCAAATTATTCAAGGACAACAGGACAGATGCTATAAATGGAAATAAAAATTAAGGACCTATGGAGTCAATTTCCACTCCAGAGAACTCAAAAAATTATCATAAAGTGACATAATTTGGTGGGGTTTTTTGTTTTTGTGGTCTGAGAGAGGGTCTCCCTATAGCCCCAGCTGACCTGGAACTCACTATGTAAATCAGGCTGGCCTCTAACTCACAGCGGTCTGCCTGCCTCTGCCTCCTGAATGCTGGGACTAAAGGTGTGCGCCACCACGCCCTGCCAACATAATTGAAACCCATGACATTAATTTTCTACAACACTCACTCACCTGAGACTTCAGTTTCTCCCTTTCAGCAGCATCTTTTAGTTGCTGGATTCCAAATTTAATTTTTTGGATTTCTTGATTAATTGAGGTTACTTGCTCACAGACAGCACCTCTTTTTTCTTGAACTTTATTGCAGTCTCTGAAAGGAAATATAGACAGCTGATATAACTTCTCTTAAACACTAAAAAATTTTCCAAAGTGATCACGTGTCAACCTAGAATTCCTCAAGACACAAAAGCAAACAGATGAAAACCAGAGTGTGGTGCACCAGACAGTTACAGCACAGTGCACAGCAAGCGATTCCATTCTAGAGCTAGTCTTTTTGTTTTCTTATTTGTGGTGCTGGAGATCAAAGCCAGAGCCCTGCACATGCCAGACAAGTGCTCTGCTACTAAGCTACACTTCCAGCCCTTAGAACCTATTCTTTAAAATGAAAGCTTCCAGTGACAGTTCCTCAGTGCCTACACCTACACACTGATAGTGGGGATCGGATTAGAAGACTTCTGCAAGTTTAGCAACAAATACAAAATCCTCAGGTTCTGTCTTCTCATCTGTATGAGGGCATACAAAGAAAAGATTCAGACAGGCCCTAATGCCTGCTTAAGGACTAAAAGAATCAGAACCTGGACACATACTCTAGTAACACTCTTTTCTCTAATGCAACTCTAGACAACTATGTCTCAAGTGCACTGAAATAAACAGTAGTGCCAGAACCCCTTTAAGGAATAATATACAGGAACTGGAATTGTGGCACCCCAAAAAGAAACAGAAAAAAAGAAAAGAAACAAAACAAAAAAACCTACAACTAGAAGTTTCTTATTTCTAAATACAGAGAGAATTTGAAGTTTCATAACTCTTCTGTTTAGTCACTATAATTTGAAAATATAGTAGCTTTGGAATCTTACTGGTTTTTCCTAATCAGGTCCTAATGTACTAAAAATGAAATTAAGTTCGTACTCAATTACTGTTCGTTTGTACTGCTTAACATCCTCATGTTTCTTATTTATTTTGAACTGTGTTGTGGCAAGCTTTTCCTTCTTCACAATCATCAGTCTTTTGAATGAATTTTCTTCAGTCTTCAATTTTTTCAGCTCTGATGAATCACTTTCAATCTGGTCCTCCAAGTTCAGACTCTATTTTAATAAGAATACTTAAAAGTCAATACACTTAACAAGATTTATAAGCAAAATGAAAGGGTATTTTCTAGGGTAAGCTATAAAAAATAAAATCTTGAAATGGAATACAATTCTAAAGTCCCCGAAAGCTCAACAGAACAATGTAGAGTGAGGAGGAGGAGAAGGAACCTCACCACCAAAGGGGCGCTTCCTCAAGTCAGTCTACCAGCCAGTACCGTAGGAGAGGGACAGGCAAGCAACAAGCAAAAGGCTAGAGCCGAGGGCAGCGTCTGAACTGAAGTAACAGGAAGGACGAGGAAAAGGCAGACCTCAGAAACAAAGCAGATCTGTCTCCTGCCTCCAGATGGCAACTAAGGGTACGTAGTAGGAAAAACCACAGGCAATCTCACCTTCCAGCCTCGTAACTTCCCGCAAAAGAACTTTTAGTGAAGAATGTAATGTTAGTGACCTGGAGTGGTCTGCTTAAGATGTGGAAAAAGGATTTTTTAAGCATCTAGCCCAAGGAAACCCAAAAGACAAAGCTAGCTCTCACTGTGCAGGGTAGAGACTGTGATAAACTTTACATTTCTATATACCATAGGCACAGTGTTGGGAAGCAAACTAGACTTTGTACATACTGATGACATAAGATCATATCTGTTAGAACAGGTTTACACATCCATTATTACTTTCCAAAATATACATGGCCATGTGCTACGCTGACTTATAATTCATTTTATCTGAAGATTAAAATAGGTCTTGATATTACTACATTTACGATGAAATGTATATTTTTCCAGCATACACTGCTACATCTATTACGCTATAAAATAATCCACTTTTTCTTTAGGAAAATAGTAACAAAAAGTGAAAATAAATCCAAAGAACAACAAGTAAATACATAACAAAGATATTAAAACACCACACAATACAAACCTCTTTTAAGATACTGCTCAACTTTTCTCTGTCATCTGCAAGGTCCTGTGTTTTTTTCTGATATAACTGCATCTCCAGCTGGCAGGAAGGCAGGCAGTCAACTGAATCTCTATAGATCTCATACTTCTCCATCACTTCTTGCTTTGAAAAAAAAACAGAGACCACAGTTTGATATTCTCTTTGATGACTGCAACATCAATTTGTTTGCACTTTAATAATTTCTGCATTCAGTACTGAAAACTTAGGAGCATAGAACAGTTAAGTTTCTAGGTTGGTAACAAAGCTACTACTGACACCCGTCCAAGCACATGTATCATGCTTTTTAATTGCCAAATGTCTCGAACAAAGGAAGCTGAGACCGCTTTACCGAATGACCATTCACTGCTACCTTCAAAAGTTATTCAGGATGCCATCAGACAGAACTCATTTTGGCTGGGATATGGCTTACTCAGAAAATGCTTGTCTAGCATGTTCAAAGCCTACCACCAAAGGAAAAAAAACAACAAAAAACAAAACAAAAAACTCCAAACAATCCAAAAGTTTACCCTGTTTATTTTCAAACTATTTGTGATTACCACAGGGCAATCACATTATCTATTTATAATCTTTCTGTTTAAATTTTAACTATTATCAACATCTGACTCTTTAAAAAGATAAACTCCTCTTTTAAAATTATGAAATGAAGCCAGGCGTGGTGGCACACCCTTTTAATCCCAGTACTCTGGAGGCAGAGGAAAGTGGATCTCTGTGAGATAGAGGCCAGCCTGGTCTCTAAAGCTAGTTACAGGCCAGCTGGGGCTATTGGGAGTCCCTGCCTCAAAAAAATAAAAAACCCACTACCACCACCAACAAAATGACAAAATGAACATATATTTCCTATGACCACATAACAACACAAAGACATCTTTCTTCTCACTAACCCACTCCTTGCCTTATCTTATTAACCAGCTGTATTTCTCCTCAGAAAACACCTAAACATATCGCTCAGTTTTCTGATGCCCTTTCTTACTAGTTTATAGTCTGCATATAATAGCTCTAATGCCTTCATATACACATATACATAAATACGTTTGAGTAAGTCTTTTCTACCTAGGTTTTAGGTTTCCAATGTTAAGTTTAAAAACATTTAGTCTACCCTCAGGAGGCTGAGGCAGGAAGATCCTGAGTTCCAGGTCAGCCTGGGCTACAAAACCAAACTGTATCTGGAAAATAGGGGAAGTTCTATTACTGTTAAAGACTATATAAATATTGTTCTAAATGTGTTAAAATTCCAAAATGTCTAATTCACGTAAGGATTTCTTTTAATAAATGGCCTGTCTCCATTTTCTTCTAGAAAAAAGAGCCTACTGATCTAGAATTATTCTTTATCTTGAGTGGTGTGGGGGGCTGAGGATCAGACTCAGGGCCTTGCCATGTTAAGCAGCTGCTTTATTACTGAGCTATATCCCAATCCCTCAAAACTGTTTTTAAATAAGCCATCCATTCTCCATAAATTCCCAAATCTATTTCTGGTCTCTTGTTTCTATTCTGGCGACTTTTTTTTCTATTCTCAGTGACAACTTTTATTATAAAACATAACCTGGGTAATAAAACTAGAATTTCTTAATAATGTTTTAAAAATTTGCTTCAAAAGTTCAAAAGTAAAACATGCTGCCAGGTGTGGTGGCACACGCCTTTGGGAGGCAGAGGCAGGTGGATCTCTGTGAGTTCGAGGCCAGCCTGGTTGACATAACGGGTTCCAGGTCAGCTGGGGCTACAGGGAAACCCTGTCTCTAAAAGACCAAAAAAAGCGAAACATGCCAAACTGCTTTGAATTCTGTCCCATTTCACTTCAATTCTGCTCTCAAAGCAGCCCATGGCCTTACACGCCACTCTTCTGCCTTGAACGCTTAGATGTTGCACAAATTTCTACTCTTCCCTGTCTTGCCTGATTCCTACAAACCAAAATTGCATTCTCATTTTGTTATTTCAAAGCAACTGCTGCTGTTCTTTTTATTGCTACTTTTAAAAATGATTTAACTTTTTACAGCAGTTTTACCTTCATAGCTGTTGTAGTTTCTCCATTGCTGTGACGAAACACTCTGACCACTACCAACTTGGGGAGGAAAGGGTTTATTTTATCTTATATCTCCTGGGTCACAGTTCATCCAGGAGCCCAAGGTAGGAGCTCAGGGCAGGAACCTGGAGACAGGAGCTGGAGCACAGGCCATGGAGGAACGCTGCTTACTGACTTGTTCCTCTGGCCTTTGCTCAACCTGCTTTCATATACAACATAGGTCTACCTACCCAAGGGTGGCACCACCCACAGTGGACTGGGCCCTCCCATATCACTCAATAATGAAGAAGATGCTCCACAGACATGGCCACAGGCCAGTCCAATAGAGGCAAGTCACCAAATGAGGCTCCCTCTACCCAGGTGTGTCAAGGTGACACTAAAGCTATCCAGGACAGTAGCAAAATTGATCAGGAGGTACAAAAATTTCTCATGTGTGCCCTGTGCTTACTACATATGTATACTCTATACAATTTCATAGCACACATTTTAATTTTTAGCTATATAATTCCTTGTAAAATCGGTTAACACCTTTGTCTCCCACAATTAAGTAATTAGATCTCACAAGGGCATAGCATTTCTGTTTGATCTTCCAGAGAAAAGGCTCAGAACTTTGCACTATAATTAGACAAATGTCTTAAAGTTGTATTTCTTTCCCCTATACCCTACACAAGTTGAGACAAGATCAAAAAAATTAAAGACAGCCAGGCATGGTGGCACACACCTGGAGGCAGGAAGATCTCTGCAAGACCCAGGCCCTCCTGGTCTATAAAGTGAATTTCAGGCCAGCTGGGGCTACATAGGGAGACCCTGTCTCAATCAATCAATCAATCAATCAATCAATCAATCAATCAATCAATCAATCAATCAATCAAATAAGTATAGATAATTCAGAAAGCAGAAAATGAACATATGATTAATCAAGCATGTGATTTTCAAAGAACAGAAAAGCATTAAAATAAAAAGCAAACTCACCCTGGAATTTTTGAGCTTCTGGACTGTATCTTTCATTTTTTCTTTGAAATTCTTTACCTTCTCTGGAGAATCTACAATTTTGGTTTTCAGAGTGTCTTGAACTTCTTTCAAAGAAACCACTGACAATTTTAGTTCATTCTGTTGAAAAACATTTTAATTAATCAGGTAGAATGATAAAATTGGTTACTTACTGTTCTAATAATAGAAAACTTAGGCTCATGTTTGCTGTACTGGAGGCTGAATTATGAACACAACACTAGCCTGGTTAATTGCCCATTTGTCTACAGGACAGAGATAACTCTTCACATGACTTTTATGCCCGCAGTGGCACTTCTGTGATCAGTATGGGCCTCTGAAAACACCAAAGCATCCTATTCCTGCTGAATTTCTACTCAGTCTTGAAAAATCTGCTCCTATTTCCTCTACATCCTTCACATAAACAACCCAAGCATTGTACATGCAACACTGAAATTATGCATTGTGTTTCCATGTTAAGCAAGTGACCTGGCTAGAGTTATAAAAGGTTTCATTTATTCCTCTAGTACCCAAAGTAATAGCCCCTAAAGGTGTGTATGTAATGTCAAGGAAGAAGAGGAAGATGTTATCTCTAGGTAGATGGGCCGAGAAAAGGAGGTCTTTCACATTTGAGAATGCTGTCTATGTATGTGATTTTTAAAGTATATTATGACAAATATATTATTGCATGGCTTATATAATTTGTCTATACATTTTATAAAACTGTTACTATGTTTATTTCATAAATGCATGGGTATAAGTGCATCCACGTCATCCTATGTCCTAGGAATAGAAACAGAATCCTCTCAAGAGCAGTCAGTGTTCTTAACAGCTGAGCCATCTCTCCAGGTACTTTTTTTTTTTTTAATTTAGAAAAAAGTTCTTGGGTCAGTGAGATGGCTCAGTGGGCAAGGGCACTTGCTGCTAACACTGATGACCAGTTCTCCTTCTTACATGGTAGGAGGGAACCAATTTGTGAAAGTAGTTCTCTGGCATTCACGAGTGTGCTGTGGCGTGCGTGTGTGCATACGTACACACATGCGCGAGCACACACACACAAAAGTTCAATAAAAATATACATTGGAAAAAAACCCCAAAACCCAAAACAAAAGAAACAAATCAATGGGTTGTATACTTAAAATGAGTACATTTGATGGTATATAATGTATAAACCTTAGTGAACCTGGTTTTAAAAATAGAACAGGAAGCCGGGCGTGGTGATGCACACCTGCCTTTAGTCCCAGCACTTGGGGAGGGGCAGGGGCAGGCGGATCTTTGTGAGTTCAAGGCCAGCCTGGTCTACATAGTGAGTTCCAGGACAGCTGGGGCTACAAGGAGAAAAAAAAAAAAAAAAAAAAAAAAAAAAAAAAGAACAGGAAACATCAGTAAATAAGAACGGCTCTTACTTTTCAGTCAGCTAACACAGCAGCCAAAACTAAATGTTTGAAGTAATGCATTTCTGTTATTTCTGTATATTCTGTTAATTAATTCATAGGAGTTCAGCAAGACCCCACATCTACTTAACACTTTACAAAATTAGAGATCATTCTCCTTACAAAGCCATTCACTTTTCATCATTTTCCTTTCCTTTCTAAAAGGTCTAAACTTGATATTATTTATTTTGTTTTGAGCCAATTTTAAATGAGACAGAAATCAATGAACAACTAAGCTGAGCCGTGGCTGGCACCAGGCAGATAAAAGCACTTGCAATGAAAAGAATGGTGCTTGCAGGCCAGGGCAGGGTTGTGTGGGTCTGTAAGCCCAGCACCTGGGAGGCAGCAGCACTAGGATCATGAGTCCAGGACAGTCTGAGCTGCAACCAGAAAGAATAACAGAAAAATAGGTGACATCCAATACCAAAGTAAAGTTCAGGGTGATCTAAAGTACAAGCATTACATTTACAGTACAATTACAATTACAGGAAGACAGACTGGCAAGATGGCTCAGCAGGTAAAGGCATTGCCCTGCAAGCCTGATCGTGATCCCCAGAACCCATAGTGGAAGGAGAAAACCAACCCCCAAAAGTTGTCCTCTGACCTCCACATGTACCAGGGCAGACATGTGCCTGCACTCATGCACACATCATATGTGCCCACACATACACAAAATAATTTAAAAATTGTAACCAAATACTTTAAAAAGATCTACAATACAGTACATATAATGTCCAAGCGTATTCAGTCATTAATATTAGAAGTACCTACTTGAAACTCCCCCAAACTACTTTTTACTATATTATTTTTTTCTGATTTATTTTTATTTTATGAGTGTTATGCCTGCATGTGTGTAAGTGCACCTGTGCCACGCAGTGCCTATGGAGGACAGAAGAGGGTGTCAGATACCCCGGAACTGGAGTTTTAGGTAGTTGTTAGCTACCATGTGGATGCAGGGAATTGAACCTGGGTCTTCTGCAAGAGCAGTAAGTGCTCTTAAAAATCTCTCCAGCCCTATTTTTACTATATTGTTAAGTTTGTGGTGGGACAGGTTTGAAACTTCTTGAATGTAATATCGTTTGCATAAAATTAGATATACAAATATTAGAAAATAATCTATGATTATATATGTTATA
>NW_008351346.1:411931-421837 GCF_000622305.1 Nannospalax galili | reverse complement strand
ATATATATAGGAATGTATTCATTTGCTTTGGTTGAGTTTTATTTTATACATTTTTGTGAGGTAATATTTTGTGTTGTTCCTTTTAATAGTCATTATACTTAAGTTGAAAAGAGTTAAAAGTAGTTTCATTTTGAGGGGAAAAGATTATAGAGAAGTATTTCATAATCATACAGCTGTAATATTCTGCTACATAGGATATTTACTCTAAATGATAGATAACAGAAAACATGCTTACCAAACGCTTGGTTTTCTCTGAAATATCTGTTTTCTTTTGGGTATTTCCATCCTGCAGCACTATCTTAGAGGAAAAAAAATAAAAAACAACAAAAACCCCACAACTGTTTTATAATGATCCAAAACATTAAAATTTAGCCAAGCCACTAGCTGATTTCTCACACAATGTGGAAGAGGAGGTGAGCTACAGCAGATAGTCTCGAACTTTCTCTATTCAGTCAAACACATGTGTAAGAGTTCCTTTACTCAGACGTGGTGATGAATCTTGTCAAATTCAGTGGATTGAGAAGCGTATGGGTTAGTCTGTGAGGATGATTCTAGAGACATTAGATTGTGACTTTAGATCGTGAGGACTCTGACCTAATTAATGGTTAATCCACCAATGGGTTCAAAATCTGGACAGGTTATCAGCAGGTGGTAGAACGCCTGCCTGGAGAAGGCTGACACTGCACAGCTATATGTTGCCTGGCACAACCCATCTTCTCCTTCTGTTTCCTCCATATTACAAGCTGCTCTATGATGCCTCCAACCACGACAACTGACGCCTATGAAACTGTGAGCCAGCAGTCTTCCCCTTGTTTATGTTTGATACTTTGGTAATAATTACTACCCCCTACCCCCTGTCTACCAAAGGCTCTAAATGCAGAAAATAAAAAATTGCCTAACTTCTGTCCTAACAAAACTGCAGCACTTTAACAACTATTATATAAATAGAAAGGAAAAACAGAGCTACTTTCTTTTTAAATAATAACTACTAACTAGATGCACGTAGAATCTACAGAGCAGTATACACATCCACATGCCCTGGAATCGTGAAATCTAGAATCTCATTTCCTCTCATGACTGCACTTGCTTTTTATCATGGCCAATCCCCAAACCAGCTTCACTGATATACAGGGAAAGTAACATGATCTAACATTAAAGCTGTGAACTGTCTTGAATGCGTAGTTCAGGATGTGCAGGCTAGATGCTAAATGCTATCACGTTTCCATAAAAATATAGGATATCCTAAAGCATCCTTGAGGGTTTGTAGAAATGCCCAGAGTACTGCAGCCTCATGGCAGCATGACACACAGGAGGATCCTATAGAATTCTATTCACTCAGAATCCATTATAATTGGCAGTACAAATAAACACAGTGATACGTCCTATCTCTTCAGTCCCTGAAAGCAAGTTTTCTTACCCACCTATGTACTCTCATGGATCTACATTTTTAAAAGGTGTTTACACAGATACCGTTTTTTGCCGAAACTCCTGACTCAGCAATTGCTGCAGATCTTGGATATCATCCATAAGTTGCTTGAACTCTTCCTGCTCTTCGACTGGAACCGAACTTAACATAATAAAATAGACGAAAACAGTATTGGCTGAATTCTCAATTTTGAAAGGCACAAATAAAATCTATGCCCTCAAATAACTTTAGAGAAGGGTCTGATTTCTTATCTCTGAGTTATATACTTTCATTATATCACTTAAAAATAGATGACTTATTTTCTATGAAAAGAAAACAAATCATATTAACTCATTTAATTTTCTACCATCAAATCAGCCCCATCCAACCTCACTCTTAATGAACACAGCATTCCTTCTCTTGCTTAATGCTGACTTCCCCACCTCTGGCCTAGCTCTCGGCACCATACACCTGCCAGGCTTCTGTCAGCCACTCTTCCGTGACTAGTCCTTTCTATCAGCACTTATATATATATATATATATTCCAAGGTTCTTTCACATAAACATTCCAGTTTTCCTTTTAGTCTATATAATATATTAACTGCTTGGATTCTGCTGTAAATTACATGTTTATAACCCTTGCCTAGGTTTCTGGAAGTTAACTTTCATCTTCCAGTCCATAAGAATGCTTTGTATACTAGGAACACGACCCGAGTTCTGTTACCAGCTTAGCAATGTTTTGCAGCCTATGCTGCAGATATTCACTACCAGCTCTCACTTCTTTTGACGTGATTTGTGATGATTTTTAGCATGCTAAATTATAGCATCTGTTTATCAGTACCACCTACAAGTAGTCAACAACCTAGAAAGTAGCAAGCAAAATCCTTCTGTTCAAAAATCATCACGGTGGTCCTCAATCTACAATGGTTCTACAGAACAATTTAATTTTACAATGATGCAAAACGATACATACTCAGAAGAAACCATGCTTCAAATGCTAATCTTTGCCAAAGCAAAGGATAGGTAGTAATGCTGGGTATTAACCTGTAGTTCTCACTTGTAAGGGCAATCAACCCATCTCTACAGTGTGTAGTTTTACTATACTATGATGCTCAGCAGGGCAGGTGTATTAAATATAGTATTTTAAACTGAAGACAGGTTTATAGGGATGAAATATCACTGTAAGTCGAGGAACATCAGTCTGTATAGGGCCAAAACGGATGTGGTGGCCCACAACTTTAATCCCAGCACTCAGAAGGCAGAGGCAGAAGCAGGCAAATCTCTGTGAGATCAAGGCCAACCTGTTCTACACAGCGAGTTCCAGGCCAGCTGGGGTTGTAGGGAGACCCTGTCTCAAACAAAACAAAACAAAAAAAAAACCAGAAAAGCAAAAAAACAAGAAATCCTAAAAACTTGTAACATTTGAATAATTCTTTCCCATATATAACCAATGAATCCAAAGTAAAACCAACATTCTATAGGGGTAAAAATTAGATTAGTAAAATTTAGATTATTACTGCTTATCTTCATAGGGCAAATACTTCAGATCAAATCTAGGAAAGTAAGTTAATGGCTTCAAAGAAGTCATAGTGGTACCCACAAGAAAGCAGTCAAGGATAATACGATCAAGAGTTAGAGGGGAAAAACCTAGTTCTGTTTTTTAGAAACGGGAAGCTAAACTAACCTGCCATTTGTTAAGGAAATTAAAGGGACCTAAGGTAGACGGTAGCACTGTAATACATTACTTACAATTCTGTTTGCACTTTGAAATTGCATTCATCCTATTGTAAATCCCCTACTTACTCAAGTCGCTCTATTTTCATTAAGGCTTCCTGGTGTGCAGTGTTTAACTGCTGCATTTTGTCCACAGAGGATTTCTATTAAAGCATAATTAATCTCATATCAGTACATTTCAACAGATTAGAATGTTTATAGATTTGCCAATCTATAAATAGACTTCAAAAGGTTACTCACCATCAAAAATAGTAAGTTTAGGGGCTAGAAAAACAGCACAGTGGGTAAGAGCATTTCCTTTCAAGCAGGATGGCTTCAGTTCAAATCCTCAGCACCCACATAAAAAGCTGGGATGGACACACATGCCTGTAATCCCAGCTTTGGTGGGCACAGACTCACTGATCCAGAGAGCTCTCTGGTCAGCCAGCCTAGCCAAAATGGTGAGCTTCTGGTTCAGTGAGAGACCTTGTTTCAGGACAATAAGGCTGAGGTGCAACTGAGGCAGACATGTGATTCCTGGCTCCAGCCTCCCCATGGACATGCATCCACACACAAAATAATACTAACACTGTTTAAGTAGTTAGGCATTTAAATGAACTGAGAATTGTTTTCTTTTAAATATTGGGGAATACACTCAGGACCTTACGTGCGCTAGGCAGAACCTCGAGCAGTATTCCCAAGAATTCCTTTACTTAAACACAAATGTTGAATTCTTATAATGGTTAGGCAATGTGTTAGATGCTGAGAATTTTCAAGAAAGCAACATATAGCTACTAAACTTAGTTCTGTCTTTTTGAACAGACATGAATTAAAAACTATGAAATAATTTATTAAAGCACTGAACGTAATGAAAACAAAGATAAGTAATATTCATCCCAACATGGGCAATGGCTATGGAAGGAAGGCACAGTTTCACAGGCAGTATAGTACATCTGAGCTGTGTCTTCAAAGAGTAGTTAGCCAAACAAAAGTGTGTGTATACGTGTGTGTGTGTGTGTGTCTATATATAAACATTGACAAGTCTCAGGAGTATAACCTTAGCTGACTTGTACAAGTAAGTATTTATACAGTTCAGTGTAGCTGAATCTTGAGTTCTAACTGTCTGATGTTATACTTTCTAAGATTATAGCCTTACAATATTAAGAATCCCATAGAGAATCCATAATCTTCACAGATTCCCTAAATTGTAAAAGGAAAAAGGAATGTGCTTCCATCTGTTAAAGTAGCTGCAATGCAAGAATGAAAACACCAACAGTCCAAGTAGCTGCTGTTTAAAAGGTGAATAAAACCTCAAATATCTCAATCATTTGAAGAACACTCTGCTATCAATGCAGCTTTCAGAAGAAAACTACATATTCGAATATGGTGTGCACTAATATCTCCGAGTTTAGGGAATGAAGTCCACCTACAGCATTGAAACAAAAGTCTATCTTCTATCACTAAGAAAATATCATTTCCAAAATTATGCTGTCTAAAAACTAAAATCTACTTCAGATTAATATAAAAACAAATTCAATTCTAATTCCACAGCTGGAGACACTGAAAATATTTTGAGGCAGATTAATAATTCATAATAATTCATAAATGAGATTACAAATCTGATGTGTATCCCACAAATACACTTAAATCTTACATTTTGCAAAAGAAATTCTCCGTATGTCTCACGGCATGCTTCTCTGAAGTGAATAAAGTTGATAATGCCACTTAAAAACCGGCTTGTCCGTTTTGCTTCTAAAATAGAAAGCAAGACTCTAAATCTCTGAAACAACAATACAAAAATTCCTCCTTTCTTGCCCATATTACTTAGCTCATAGTATAGAAAACTATATGCTGTAATGCAGAACATCTGTTTTAATCTTAAAATTGGAATTTTCTTGGTATTAATTAAGGGAAGAACAGAGGAAGGGAAAGAAATTGGAGGGAGGGAAGGAGAAAGGGAGGGAAGGAGGGAGGGAGGAAGACAAACTAGTTTGAGTCATAGGAAATAGCAGAAATCATGACTCTAATCTAAAAATGTAATAAAATTCAGAAAGCAAAAAACTTTAGATAGCAAACCAGAACCCAGGCAGTATAGGACAAGAATTATTTTCCAAAATCAAAAGAGGTAAACCTTATTAATACTCCTGCCCTCAATTTGCAGAGTTTTAGGGCTACAGACAAACAGAGACTGTTAACTGAATTCATGGGTCTCGCTGAGTCAAGAAGATAAGAGTTTGGAGTTAGGCCAGAGCAACTAGAAAAGTACTTCCGGGTGGTAACTGCAGCGTTAAGAATTCTGGAGGGCTGAAAGGACCACCAGTTTTTAGCCAATACTGACAGTCTATGGATACAAAGGAACCATTAACACTAAAATAACCAGAAATATTTAAAGGGATACAAAAACGAAATCCAACACTAAGTAGTATAAAATTTGCAATCTGGGAAAATAACCTGACATGCCTGCGAACCACAAATAATATGATCTATAAAAAGAACAAAATCAATGGATATACCTGGACATGATACAGACGACACATCTAGTGAGATATGAAAACATTCCATTTGTTCAAGAAGGTAGAGAAAACAGTCTGAGGACAAAAAGACAGTTTCTAAAAAGACCTGAGTCCACTTTAGTGTCTGAAATTAAGAGTATAGCAGAAAGGATTAAGGACAGCAGGTTACATAGCGATGGGAGGGTGGGAAGTGGAAGCAGCTGCAGAAGCATGGACAGCGAAGCCAGCAAGGGCAGGAACTGACAAGCCACCCACGAGCTGGCGGGCAGGATGGAGCAGCACCAAGTCTGTGGCTGGAAGCCCACTGAAAGGAGGAAGATGTTTTCTTTCCTTTTTTCCAAATAGAATACTGACCAAATTTTATGAAAACTATAAACAGTGAACAAGTCTACCAAGAAAACAGCAACAACAAAAAATCCTCTAAACCCCATAATACATTCAAGTAGCTACGAAGCACTGATAAAATCTTAAGAGCAAACAGAGGAAGACAAACACATGAAATGGAATACAGGCAGGAGCCAAGTCTTCTCACCAAGACAATGCAGTCAGAACACAATGGCTACAGCAATGCATCTCTCTTTTTTTCTTTAACTATCTAGAGTTTTATTATTAGCTTTCTTTGTGGATTTTACATTTTTAATTACATCAGTATATCTTTAAAGCACTGGAAAAGCTGTCAACTTAGAATTCTATACTAAAGAAAAATTATCTTTTAAATCTGAAGGTGAAGCAGGCATATTAGCATATGCCAGGAACCCCAACACTCAAGAGACTGAGACAAGAGGATTTTAAGTTTTAGGATGGCCTAGGCTACATAGTGAGACCCTGCCTATAAGAACAACAAACAAATTAAAATATGGTAAGCCACAATTAGGCAAGAAGTAGGGAAGGCAGGAATTGATAAATACTGTAAGGAGGAAAGAAAAACAATTAAAGGTAAATTTAAACCCTATTATTTCAATAGCATTAAATAAAAATGGATTAAGCCCTCCAATTAAAAGGCAATGAGGATAAAAAAATAAATCCACAAAGATTTTAATATCTCTGTATTAATCATTCAAAATAGTAATTAAAAGAAAGTCTCTTAAGTAGCTATAGGGTTTGAACAGTATGAACCAACTGGACCAAAATGCTAGGGGTGTCCTATCCAACAATAGAACACATACTGGGTAACAACAGAATACTGTCAGCTTAACAGATGGACATTCAGGTCCTAACCCTTGAAATGTGTGCATGTTATTAGGATAACATAGACAGATCTCACCATACGACAGCAGATTAAGATGCTGGTCTTTGCGGTATAACATAGGATATAGTGAATGAAAGAATTCTATTCCAAAGAAAGAAGAACATCAGAAACCACAAAGTAAGTGATACAACAGGGAAAAGTGTGAAGAGGATGCAGAAGGGCAGCTCAAAAGAGCAACAAGTGCAAGCTCCAGCTGTGCAACTCAGGTAGTCAAGATTAAGAACTAGCTGAGCTGAAAGAATTCATGTCTTCAAAACCAGCATTACAGAGAATACCTGAATAACACAAAGGACTGAAGAAAAGAATGAGTGCGCTCAACAGGCTACAGAAAGAAAATAAAGGTATAACAACGGAAACACAAAATTAGGGTCACAAACACAAAAATTAAAATGACAGTACACAATCTGCACCTTTCATTATTAACACTAAATATTAATGGCCTCAACTCCCCTGCCAAAAGACACAGGCTGGTGCAATGGATCAAAAAAGAAAACCCATCTTTTCGTTGTCTTCAAGAAACTCATCTCACTTCCAAGAATAGACACTCTTTTAGAATGAAAGGATGGAAAAAATATTCCAAGCAAATGGTCCTATGAAGCAAGCAGGTGTTGCAATTTTAGTATCTGACAAAATAGACTAAAAATTAAAACTCCTCAGAAGAGAAGGAGGGTTTCTTCATTCTAATCAAAGGAACAACTGACCAACAAGATATTACAATCATGAGCATATATGCACCAAATTCTGGAACACCCAATTGCATAAAATCAGTAGTCCAGGACTATAAAGCAGAGATTGGCACCAATTCAGTGATAGTGGGCAACTTTAATACCTCACTTTCTTCAATAAAAGGTCAACTAGACAAAGAATAAACAGAGAGACATCTGAATTAAATGACATACTATATGAATGAACCTAACAGATATATAGAGACTATTCCACCCAACCACCAAAGAATACACTTTCTACTCAGCAGGTCATGCAATTTATTCTAAATCTGACCACATTCTGGGGCACAAAACAAATCTCAACAAATACAAAAAAACTGAAATAATTCCATGCCTTCTATCAGACAGTGCAATAAAGCTTATAATCAACAGCAAAAGAGCCTCTAATAAATACATGAACTTGTGGAGATTCAACAACACACTCCTGAATCATGAATGGGTCAAAGAAGAAATCAAGAAAGAAATAAATGTATTCCTGGAACAAAATGAGAATGAGAGCACAAGACAACAAAAACGTCTGGGACACCCTAAAAGCAGTTCTAAGAGGTAAGTTTATAGCTCTTAGCACCTACATTAAAAAAATCTCAAAAAAGACCAAAAAAAAAAAAAAAAATCAGAAAGAGCACATGTAAACGATTTGACAATATAACTCAAGACTCTGAAAAGGCTAGAACAAACCAACCCCAAACTTAGTAGAGAAGAAGAAATAGTAAAACAAAGAACAGAGATTAATGAAATAGAATCAAAGAACATAATAGAAAAAGTTAATGAATCTAAGAGCTGGTTCAACAAACCATCCCCAAACCTAGTTAGATGAGAAGAAATAACAAACTCAGAGCAGAAATTAATGAAACAGAAACAAAGAAAGTAATACAAAAAAAAATTAATGAATCTAAGAGCTGGTTCTTGATCGACTATTAAGAGTATAAGAAATCTCCATAAAACGGGGTGCGGGGGTAGAGGGAGTGTTTGAATTTCAACGCTCAAAAGGCCAGGATGGGAAATAGTCAAGGTGAAAAAGAGCTCTAAAAAAAAAAAAAAAAAAAATGAAATACTGTAAGGGAATACTTTAAAAATCTGTATGCCATTAAATTTGAAAACCTAAAAGAAATGGATGAATTTCTAAAATTTTGGCCACCATCAAAGTTAAACCAAGAGATCGACAGTCTAAACAGACCTATAACAAATAAGGAAATTGAAACAGTAATACAAAACATCCCAACTAAAAAAAGCCCAGGCTCAGATGGATTCATAGCAGAATTCTGCCAGACATTCCAAGAAAATCTACAACCAATACTGCTTAAATTATTCAAAAAGATAGAAACAGAGGGAGAACTCCCAAACTCCTTCTATGAAGCAAGTATCATTCTAATACCAAAACCAGGTAAAGATACAACAACAAAAAAAGAAAGCTATAGACACATATCCTTAATGCACATAGATGCAAAGATACTCAACAGAATACTTGCAAACCACATACAGACACACATCAAAAAGATCATCCACCATGATAAGTTGGCTTTATTCCAAAGATGCAGGGATGGTTCAACATTCATAAGTCAATAAATGTAATAGAACATATAAATGCACTTAAAGACAAAAACCACATGGTCATTTCAATACATGCAGAAAAGGCATTTGACAAAATCCAATATACATTCATGTTAAAAGTCCTAAAAGGAATTGGTCTGGAGAGAACATACTTCAACATAATTAAAGCTGTACACAACAAACCCATAGCCAGTATCATCCTAAATGGAGAAAAACCGCAAGCATTCCCATTAAAATCAGGAACCAGACAGGACTGTCCACTATCTCCACTCCTTTTCAATATAGTGCTTAAAACCCTTGCTAGAGCAATAAGACAAGAGAAGGAAATTAAAGGAGTACTAATAGGAAAAGAAGAGGTGAAACTATTCCTATTTGCAGATGATATATTATACTTATGAGATCCCAAAAATTCCACTAGAAAACTGTTAGAATTGATTAATGCTTTCAGTAAAGTGGCAGGATACAAAATCAACTTACAAAACTCAGCAGCCTTTCTATATACCAATAACAAGCAATCAGGAAAGCACTAAAGGAAATCCTCCCATTTTCAACACCCTCAAAAACAATAAAATATTTAGGAATAAACCAAACCAAGAACATTAAAGATCTCTACAATGAAAAATTCAAAACTCTAATCAGAGATAGAGAAAGACACAGGAGATGGAAAGACCTACCATGCTTATGGATTGGTAGAATCAATATTGTGAAAATGACCATCTTACCAAAAGTAATTTATAAATTCAATGCAAT
>NW_008351346.1:386234-411891 GCF_000622305.1 Nannospalax galili | reverse complement strand
GGATCACCATACCAGATCTCAGATTATATTAAAGAGCTATAGTCATAAAAACAACATGGTACTGGCACAAAAGTAGACATGTAGATCAATGGAACACAAGAGAAGACCCAAACATGAGTTCATATAATTTCAGCCACCTGATATTCAACAAAGGCGCTAAGAACACATAATGGAGGAAAGATAGCATCTTCAACAAGTGGTGCCGGCAAAACTGGATCTCCACCTGCAGAAAACTGAAACTTGACCTTTATCTTTCACCCTGTACAAAAGTCAACTCCAAATGGATCAAAGACCTCAATATAAAACCTGAAACTCGGAAACTGCTACAAGACAACATAGGCAGCACCCTCCAAGATATAGGCATAGGAAAGGACTTTCTAAACCAGACACCAGCTGTTCAGACACTAAGGTCAACAATCAATAAGTGGGACCTCATTAAATTACAAAGTTTCTGTACAGCAAAAGAAGTAACTAAGAAAGGGAAGAGGAAACCCACCAAGTGGGAGAAAATCTTCACCAGCTACACATCAACAGAGGATTAATATCCAGAATATATAAAGAACTCATAAAATAAGATAAATGATCCAATAAAAAGATGGGCAATAAACCTAAACAGAGAGTTCTCAAGTGAAGAAATAAAAATTGCTAAGAAGCACCTTAAAAAGTGCTCAACATTCTTAGTAATTATAGAAATGCAAATCAAAACCACTTTAAGATTTCATCTTACTCAGACTGGCCAAGATCAAGAAAACAAAAGATTCCAAATGCTGGAGAGGATGTGGAGAAAGAGGAACATTCATTCACTGCTGGTGGGAATGCAAACTTGTGCAACCACTATGGAAAACAGTGTGGAGAGCCCTCAAAAAACTAAAAATGAACCTACCATATGATTCAGTAATACCACTCCTTGGCATATATCCAAAGAACTCGTCGCACTGTAGAGATACCTGTACATCCGTGTTTGTTGCTGCTCTCTTCACAATAGCTAAGAAATGGAAACCGCCTAAATGTCCCTCAACTGACAGATGGTTAATGAAAATGTGGTACATCTACTCAATAGAGTTCTACTCAGCAGTTAGAAAAGATGAAATTATGAAATTTGCAGGTAAATGGATGGAGCTAGAGTGTTATACTAAGTAACACAAACGCAGAAAAGCAAGTGAAGTATGTTTTCCCTCATTTGTGGATTACAACACCAATTCCTTATATGTGAGCATATAAATTCTGATGTAACACCAGGAGCCAGGTAAAGGCAAAGGATACATGAAGGTAAAGGAAAAGAAACAACCTGAAAGGGGGATAGTAGGGAACAGATGTTATCTGAGGGAGGTTGAAAAACTGTGAGTAATTGGCAGGGACATGTAAGGGTCCATAGTGTCGGGAGCAAGGGAAATTGGGAACAGAAGGATGATGGGAGTTGGGAGGTACTGGGGGAAGGGTGGGAATGGTGGGGGCACTGATACTGGGAAGTGAGGGAGGCCAGATGGCAGAAAAAGAGTAGAGATGAGTGAATCCCAGGGGGCTAGGAAATGTAGAGGGGAAAGTGATGCCCTAGAAACCCTATGAGAAATGCATGTAGTGTCTGAACATTAATGCATATGTATACCTAGGAACTGCTTGGAAGGGAATGCAGTGTGAGATAGAAGAGACCTCTCTTACAGCAGAAGAGGAGGCGGTAAGACTGTAAGAGCCAGGGCTGGTTCATGAACGAATGAGGTGGAGGCTTCCAGGCCAATGGAGGCTTGCTAATGTGTGCCTGCGGCAGCAGTGGCATCCAACACATGACCCATGTCAGCTCAATCAAACTAGGGTCCAAAGGGGAGGTGAGAAACAGGTGGCGGGTCAGCACTAGATCAAGAACTATTTGAGACTGGTTGCTGCTGGGTGACGGTGAGCATGACTTGCATACGACCACTGGATGGGCTGACTAGACTCCAGCGGGCGCATTTGCACCGAAGGACATTTGGGTACAAAAGCCTGAATGAACAGGACTAAGCATGTATGGCAGAGTGCATAGGATTTGGTGGGGGGAGGCATGGATGGGGAAGGGAGAGTCTGGATATGAGTGGGAAATATTGTCTGAAATTTTAAAAGCTCAATAAAAAGAAAGAAAAAAGAACTAGCCTAGATGAACATCAACAGATAAATGAATAAAGAAAATGTGGTTGAATGACATCACGTCATTCACCTGATTTCAAGTTTTACTACAAGAGGGTATACTCGATATACTAGATATCGACATCAAGGGTGCTAGGAAAACTGGATATTCACACATACAAGAATTAAACTACATTCTAGAGAATAGCAAGCCAGAAATAGGACCAACTGATTTTTTTTAGATACATCTTTTTCAGAAGTTTTACATTCACATAAAAACCTGAGTAAGAATTACACAGTTCTCATACACCTCACCTCTCCAGACAAGTACAGCCAACTCTCCCAACTTCCATGTGAGTGGTCACTTTTGTTATAAATGATGAACCTGCACTGACACATTGCTACCACTCAGACTATGCTCTTGTTGCTGTTTCTATGGGATTTGGACAACTGCATAAGGTATGCATCCACCACCAGTACAGCAAGGTAACAGAAGCTCTGCTGTCCTAGAAATCCTTTGGGCTCTAGCTAATTCCTCCTCTTTGTCCATTAAGCCTGGGCAATCACAATTTTATTTTACTGTATTTTACTGTTTACCTTCTCCATAGTTTCATCCTTTGCATGTCACATGGTTACGAAGCCTTTTCAGTCTGGCTCCTTTTACTTCATAATATGCAGTTATAATTCTTCTGTACTTTCTCGTGGCTTAATAGCTCATTTCCCTTCAGCACTGAACAGTATTCTTTTGTCTGGATGTACTACAGTTATTTACAGATCCACTGAACATGTTGATTGTGTCCAAGATTTAGTAATTGTGAACAAAGCTGCTACAAACTGCTTGTGTGTGTGGTTTTGTGTGAACCTAGTTTTCAGTTCCTTTGGGTGGATGCTAAGGAGCATGATTGCTGGATCCTATGGTAAGAATATGTTTAAATTTGTAAGAAAATGCCAAGCTGTGCCCCTATGCACTGCCACCAGCAAAGAATAAGAGTACCTGGGGCCCCACGTTCTCACCACTTGAGACTGTCACTGCTTTGGATTTTCGTGATTTAATAGCTATGTGGTGGCATGTCAATTGATTTTTGACAAAAAGTGTCAAGGTGATTCATCAGGGAAAGGCCTCAACAAGTGGTACGAGAATAATGACACCTCTATGCAAAACGAAGGGTCTAAATCTTGACTTACACCATATGCAATACCGAGAGCATTAAACAATAAAAGCTAAATGATAATACTCAGGAACCAAACCTCAGAGAGGCAGATCTTGACACCTTAAATGAAGCCACGATTTCTTAGTAGTATAAACAAAATGTATTTTAAAAATTCAGTTGGAATATTCAAAGTTGAAATTTATTTTACTTTATAAAAAAAGTTACAAAAGTGAAAAGGCAAGTAACCGAAACAGAAGGAAGTATCTGCATAGCCAGTCAGTAATGCACTTGCCAAGTATCTGCAGAAAGCTGACAATTCGGTAAGATAAATACAAATTTAAAAAACAGACATATAGCCTGGCATCATGGTGCACACCCTGAATCCCAGCAGTCAAGAGGCAGAAGCAGGTGGATCTCTATGAGATTGAGGCCAGCCTGGTCTACACAGTGAGTTCCAGGTCAGCTCAGCCTACAAGAATATCCCATCTCAAAAAACAAAACAAACAAAAAATAAAGACAAATAGTTTGGGAAAAGAACTTCACCCAAGAAGCTATGTCATAGGAAACAAGCATATGAAAAGTATGCTGTTTCATTAGTCATCAGGGAAAGGCAAATTAAAACCACTACGTATCTTCTAGAATGACAAAACTCAAAAACATATACTACATATACTACCAAAACCAGGTGGACATAGTGCAACGGAAACTATCAGATACTGCTGGTGGTAACAGAGCCATGTTGGATAGCAGTTTGGCAACTTCTTAAAAAATTAGGCGTGGTGGCACATGCCTTTAGTCCCAGCACTTGGGAGGCAGAGGTAGGAGGCTCTGTGAGTTCAAGGCCAGCCTGGTCTACATAGTTAAGTTCCAGGTCAGCTGGGGCTACAGGGAGACCCTGTCTCAAAAAAAAAAAAAGAGAGGAAAAAAAAAATGGGCATGAACTTAGCACATGAAGCAGCATTTCTAATCTTCAGTATTTGCTCATAGAAACAAAATTTTGACACAAAGAGTTATAAATATGAATGTACAACTGCTTTGCCTATAATTTTCTAAACATTAGAAATAATTCAAATGTCTATTAACTGGTCAATGGATACAAATTGTGCTACATACTTACAAGAGGATACTCCTAAACAACAGCAACTAAAAGACTAATAAATACAATTAGCATGGATAAACTCCTGCTTGAAGTCAGACAGAAAGGCTATGAACTATGTGACTACATTGTATGAAATTCTGTGACAAGTCAAAACTGCAGTGACAGCAGACACATCAGCATTGTCAGGGGAAAGGGAGTGACCACAGGGGACTGGACTACAAAGGAACATGAGGAACTTCGATGGGTCACAGAAATGTTATGCACAATTACTGCACTGGTTGGTTATACAACCATATACATTTGTTAAAACTCACCCAGTTAACATATAAAATTGGCGATTTTTATTATGTGTAAGTCATATCCATAAAAACACTGACTGCTCTTGAAGAGGACCCTGGTTTGATTCCCAGCACACACATGGTGGCTACGAACCGTCCTTAACTCCAGTTCCAGGGGAATCCGAAGCCCTCTTCTGAATTCTGCGGCATTGCACGACACGGGTGCACTCACATACAGGCAGGCAACACACTCATACACGTAAAATAACAATAATAAATAAAAAAACATTTAAAAAAAACAAGATTAAAAAAAGAGAACCAAAAGAGGATAAAAGGCATTTTAAACAGGGTACCAAATCTCTTTCAACATAAAATCACTTGAGGGGTAATTCAGAATCAAATGAATACAAGGCATTTATACTGGCTAGAATTCACATCTTATTGTAGTATCAGAGCTATTCCCAATGCTACAATATGATTTTTTCATGTTTAAAAAAAGTAATTATTAATGATAAATTTGGTATGATTAACCCACTATGCAGCATCATACTTGCATATTATTTATATCTGTACTCTCAATTTTTAAAATTTTATTTAAGAGAAATGATTATTGTCTTCATAACAAAACTGGCTTAGAACTGGATCACATGGCGCTTTCTCTTCTTATCTCTTCCCAGTCCACAATGCTCGAATCTCTTAATGGCCTCTCTCAGATCAGCAGCTGGGCTCCACACACTCAAGCCTCTGTACCATGTCTGCCCACTGCTGCCACTCTGCTCCCTGTCCTAACGCTACTTTCCCTGGGCATACAGAGAATCCCTGTCCGTCTTGTCCTGTGTCTGTTTGTGGGGTGGATGTCTGAGGCATTTCTCATAGTAAGTGCAAACCTCTGGAGCATTCACCATGTTTGTGGGACTCTTATCCCAAATTTGAATAACATTTTAAAAATATGAAGCATTAAGAAAATTCAGTCCAGGGGCTGGAGAGATGGCCCAGCGGTTAGGAGCACTGACTGCTCTTGCAGAGGACCTAGGCTCGATTCCCAGCACCCACATGGTGGCTACGAACTGTCCTGAACTCCAGTTCCAGGGGTATCTGAAGCTCTCTTCTGACCTCTGCAGTATTGCATGACACGGGTGCACTCACATACATGCAGGCAATACACTTATACACATAAAATAAAAATAATAAAATATTTTTTAAAAAAGAAAAATAAAAAAAACAGTTTTCTGTTGCTCTACCAAGGTCAAATTTTCCACTTTCTAAAATAGCTTTCCTTCTAATTTCTTTAATATATTTATTGACAAAAAGGTAAAATGGTAGATTTAATGACTATTAACATTGTTTAAAATTTGTACTTACTTGGATACAGAAGATCAGCAATCTCAAAGTCATTCACCCGGCAAATGGGCATAAAAGTGTCCCTTGAAAATAAAGAGAAAGAATATTGAAGTGTAGTATAAATTAGATACCAAGCCAATGGACACAAACATCTTATTTTCAAAGCGATTTCTCAATGCTAAAGGCTTCTACAGCGCCTAACTCTACAGCACTGAAGCCGACTGATTTTGTTTTGGATACTGGTAGTACTCACATAGTGCGTATTTTTTCTGATATCATACTGATATTCCTGCAGTGTCAAGGCAGTTACGGAATCTAATTATCAGCATATATTCTTGGTGATACTAAGACCCTTTAAGAACTCAAAGCCCTCCACAAAGCTAGCAGAAGAATTCAGGGTTATAGCATCTTAACACTTCATTGAAAGCCCCTTGAGAAGTGTCAGATGGGGAGGTTGTTCTGTTTGTAGAAACCCATCATTTTGAATATATATGGGATAAAGTAGAGAGAGAGTGAGAGATGTTCCTTCACAGAGAATACCATATCATTAAGACAGCCTAATTTAATGTAGATGGAAATAAAATCAATTTACTCACAAGTGAAAGAACAGATTGCTGACTGGTAAAAAGCCCTCCATTATATGCGGATACATGACTTCAGTATTCACTGGCATCTAAGTGAAATAAATCATGAAATCCAAATTACATATTAATTAAACAAAGAAGAAAATCTTCAACCATAAGAAACCTTAATCATAGGATATGATCAAATTATATTAATTTATTAACATTAAATCTGAAAAATAATATGACTCCCTGTGCAAGGCCAGTGGTGACAGTGATACTAATGATGCTAGGTTCCCAGTGGGCATTTAATGATTTTTAAATGAGTATCAGGCACTGTGCTAGGCATTTTACATTTATTGTTCTCTTTGCATTTTCATAACCCTCTTCAAAGGGTTACCCTAACTTTTTGTTTGTTTTCATTTTTTGAGATATGGTCTCACTATGCAGTTTTGGTTGGACTGGATATTCCTATGGAGATCAGGATGGGCTTGAACTCTGAGGCCATTTTCATTTTATAAAGAAACTAAACCTTTGCAAAGTTTCACGGTAAACAGATGGCACAGCCTTTGACCTTAAAAAAATATGTAATCAAGCTGGGTATGGTAGTGCATGCCTATAGTCCCAGCACTTAGGAGGCAGGGGCAGGCAGATCTCTGTGAGTTCGAGGCCAGCCAGGTCCACATAGCAAGTTCTAGACCAGCTGGGAGTGAGTTCCAGGGCAGCTGGGGCTACAGGGAGACCCGTCTCAAAAAAAGACAAAAAAAAAGTATATATGTATATATATATATAATCATAAGGTAAGAGTAGTGGTACATGTCCGTAATCTAAGCACACAGGAAGATTGTGACATCAAGGCCGGCTTAGGCTAAGAGAAAACAAAAAAAAATATTGATGAGATTCCAAAGACATTATATTTTCAGTACATTTTCAGATGATGCCCTGATGATTTCATAACAAACCATAATTTAAAAAATGGTCTTTCTGACTAGAAATATCTAATTTGCTAAAAGCCCAGTTGCTTCATTTCAGCTGCTTGGACCTTACTGCCTGTCTTCTATACTCGTCTTCAAATCCTTCTAAAGAAATGCACACCTAGGGGCTACAGAGATGGCTCAGCAGTTAAAAAACACTGACTGTTCTTGCAGAAGACCTGGATTCAAATCCCAGTACACACATGGCCCCTAACAACTGTCCGTAACTCCAGTACCAGGGGATCCGACAGTCTCTTCTGAACTCTGTGGGCACTGCACGACACAGGTGCACTTACACACATGCAGGCAATACACATATACACATAAAATAAAAATAACAAATTTTTTAAAATTCTTTTTAAAAAAAGAAGAGCACATCTGTGAAGACTTGGCAGACAAACCTACAATCTGTGAATTGCCTGCACTGTGTCAGTAACTCCTAAGTGTCAATCAGGTCTTTTACTGTAGCTTTCATCTTCCTAAAGGCACCCATATAAAGTACTATCAGGATTAAAATTCCTTTGTCAGTGACATTAATTTTACACAAGCCCCTAGACTTGCTGAAAATAAATTATTTACATTTACGCAGCATGCACTGTGAGAACTGCTATAAAATCAAAGCCAAAACCAAAACCAGTCTTCTACTTCCTCTTGAACTCACCATGTAAAAGTGCTCCAGCCGTATTCCATATACTATTTGTAAGGCTCGCATGTAGATCATGTGCAGGACTTCAGGCTAAAATGGAAAAACAACTATTACTCTGCTATGCACAGTGCTGTATAATTATCATCACCATCCAAGGCTACAGCAAACAAATGCAAAGAACCACGTGAGAAAGTCACCCTATTTCCCTTGAAATACTTGACAGTGTCTCCAAATGTTAAGACACCTTGTATTTGTCAATTTGTAGAAAGGTAGTAACTGGCCAAGGAGACCAGCTTCTTAAGCATGAGAACAAGTCTATCTGGATCCAATCCAATCAATCCATCTATCCCGGGAAAGGAGGAAGAAGGGTGAGTCCTTCAGAGCCCTGTCAGGTATGTCGAGGAATGTTGGAACACTCAAGATATTCTTTTCCTTTTCTTTTCTTTAAAGAAAGATCATGGGAAACCTTATTTGCTTCTTTAGCTAGTAAGTTTATCTCCGATTTAAAGTTAAGTGGTATAAACACTATGGAGTAATAACAGGATTTAAAACACCTTATCTTCGAAATCAGTAGTTCCCAAATGCTAGCCTAGTATCCATTCCATACACAAGTTTATTGGGTGACAATAAAATGAGAAATATAATAAAAATGTGGTAATCTTTTCATAAAGCTAAATTTATTCAGCTTAAAGGTTTTGGGGTCATTCTTTCCATTTTAAAGAATTAAAGGGTACTAAAATAAACAAGTCTTGGTGCTAGACCAGAAAAACAAGTCTTTCTGTATTATACCTTCAAGACCACCACAGGAAACTAGAGACGTTGGGATTTTTCTGTGACACATAAATAGTCCATTTTTGCATTTAATAACCAAACAAATAAAGAATAATATCTGTCAAAACAAGGCAATTCCCATCTGGGGCATAATGCAAGAAAATTAATCTCTACACTTCCAAAGAAGACTGTTTCTAAGCATGTGTGTGCGTGTTGTTTGTGTGTGTATTTGGAAACCACTTGGAATAAGTCCTGTCAAGTCCTACCAATAAATGACAGTCTCATCCTACTACAACAATAATAAAAAATTTAATATACTTTAATGTATCTGTGGTTTAAAGCTTTTTTTCTTTAAAGAAAACAACCATATTAAAGAACTGAGTGCCCAATGGGAATGTAAAAGTTGCCCCACATATAAACTTAATGTTATTTTAAAATTACACTAGGTGAGAGATTTTTCTCTAGATTAAAAATGACTTGCCTACAACAAATCTGAGGGCATATTCCTTTCTTCCCACATTGCAAATCTAGTAGCTTACTTTGTTCTAAAATATCAGTATCTACATGCAAACACAATCACGGTTTACCTTCGGATTTGGATAAAGATCATTCTTAGAGAGGTTTTTGCCATCAGCTCCTGTTAATAACTTATTGCGAATATGAACCACAATCTCAGCTGCATTGTATCTGGGGAATGACAAAGTTTCCATCTTGAAAGTCCCCGCCTAGTTCAACAGAGGGAAAACCAAGATGAGAAGTACACACAATGAATTGCTCTGATTACCTGGAAACTGACAAACAGGAACAAAATGAACAAGCCAAGGTTGAATTATTTGTAGTAGTGTTAACTATCATCAAATATCTTAGTAAGATAAAGAACTTTAAACCAGATGTGGTGATACACACCAGTAATCAAAACACTTGAGAGGTGGAGGCAGGAAGATCAGAATTCAAGGTGGAAAATTATACATTAAGCTCAAGGCCAGTCTGGACTACATGAGACTCTGTTTTAAAAAAGGGGGTAAGTTTTAGACATGCATAGAGAGGGGAAAGGAGAGGAGCAGAGAAAGAATGGGGGGGTATTCTATCCCAAATAACTTTTACCTCAAAATAATAGATATTTTTTGCTAATTTTCCTAATGTTCTGATCCATAAGAAATGAAGAATGTGAGGTGACATGTACTTGGGAAGTTACGTATTTCTTTTTACATGAGGGCTAGAGGATTTAACAAAATCCTGAGAATTATTTCTCAAAGTTTATAAGGCAACATCATCATCAGAAGCTATATATAAACAATACTAACATAGGTAGAAAATAAAATTGTACTCTCATTTGATATCCTACTGAAGACACATAGTACAAGGACTAATAAGATTTTAAGATGAGAAAGAGGGAGAGGGAGGGACAGGGGGAAGGGGAAAGGGAGAGAGGAAGAGTGGGGGAGAGAGAGAGGGAGGGAGGGAGGGAGATAGAGAGAGAGATAGAGAGAGAGAGAGGCTTTAATTGGCAGGATTCCTTTCACCAGAGTAAGAGAGTAACACATACACACACATACAAAACAGCAAAACCCCATTTGCTCTAATATATTCAGACAATGGATTATTTCTACCCATGTCCCCTTAGACAATTCAGTCTCCCATATACATCCCAAGGAAATGTTTAGAGCCATTTTAAGTTGTCAGGAAAATAATGCCATGGATAAGAAGCCAGGTATTATGCTAAATACCCCACAGTATATAGGCTGGATTCTTACTGGAGTCATTCAGTCCAAAATGTCAATGTTCTAGAGCTTATACTTTATAACACATGTCAAAATGTACTGAGATTATATTTATAAAGCCGACATTGTGCCATCCTAGATACCCCAGACTATCTCCTTTTCTTCTGGACCCTAAGTGGCTGGACACCAACAGTAACAGGGAAGCAACACTAGCAACCAAAGCTCCTCAGTCACCCAGACACTGGTTCAAATTCCCTGCTCTCCGAAAGGCAGTGTGAACACAGAGACCCATCGTGAACATACTCAATTTTGCCAACAAGCTAATAGCTTGTAAGTTTGGAAATCTACTTCCAAAGGTTCTTAACGTTTCTTAGAATATTAGGGTTAAAAAGCAACTTTGGCAACTTGCCTAGCCTCCAGTAAATGGAGGATGCCATTCTAAAAGACAAATAGCTTCCTAATTCTGCTTGAATCCTTGAAAACATCACAGTTCACTAATTTTCAAGTCTATTTTTCCTACTTTAGTATGGTTCTAATCATTAGCTGACTCTTCCTCACAGTTTAGAAATGTTGTAACTGTCACTACTGGTCCTCCTTTTTAATCACTGAAACTACATAGATTATCTCAATCCCTGTTTATATGCCACTATATTAAAAATGGGAAGAAAGCCATGCTGTCTCTTCTAAACCTACTCTTCTTCAAGATGAAATCTTTACACATGGCCACTCCTTTTATGGCACTGTTTTGGAAACTTTACCATTTGTGACAGGAAAAAACATGCACATTTTCTTACTCATGCAACAAAAACCAGCACAGATTTATGACCAGATAGGGGTGGTTTCTGGCAAGCAGCAAGCAGGCAAGCAATTAGAAAGTAGACCCCAGCAGGGTGACCTCTCATTCAATTCTGACATCACCTCTGGTCAATGTCAGATCACACTGGTTAAGGATTTAATACTACCCTGCCGCCTTCTGAGCTTCTAATCACAAGTCCCAAACTGTTTTACTTATGCTTCTGATCAACCTACTATATACTGGAGTTTTCACCGTGCCCTCCTTGGATTCAATTAATCTGTTAGAGAAGCTTAGGTGCTGGGGAAATACTATGTTTACTGGTTTACTACAAAAGATATTACAAGGGATGAACACCAGATGAAGAGTTGAATAGGGCAAAGTGTGAGGGAAAGGACTTGCAACTTCTAGGAACCACAAAGTGTTTGGCTATCCCAGAGTTTCTCAAAATCGATCTTTGGGGGGGTTTAGAAAAGCTCAATTTTGTAGACATGATTGAGTTTTATCAATGGCCATTAGTGGCCAGAACCACTTTCAGTCTCTCCCTTTCCCAAGATTAGGGGATGAGGCCAAATGTCCTAAACCAGTAAGACTGCCTTAGTCTTTCAAATGACCCAACTCCCATCCTAAAGCAACTGAGACCCCCCTCATTAATCAACCATTAACATACAGAATGTCACTTATCACTTTGAAGATACCAAAGACTTTAAGAACTGTATATCAAGAACTTTGAACAAAACGATCAAATGTATATTTCAGGATATCATACCATCCTACTTACATTATTACCCCCTAAGCATTATTTTGTCAGTATCTTACTTTTTGCATGTGTGTGCATGTAAGGTGGGCATGGGTGCATGTGGAGCCAGAGGGCAATCTTCAATGTTGTTCTTCAGGTGCAGCACACCCCCTCCCCTTTTATTTGAAATAGGGTCTCACTGGCCTAGAACTCACCAAGTAGGCTAGGATGGCTGGTCACCAAAGATCTACCTGTCTTTACCTCCACAATGCTGGGATTTTAAGTGAGCATTACAACACTCAGTTTTTTTGTCCCCATTTCCCCCTCCCCGAACTCAGGTCTTGCCTTAACCAACTGAGCTCTTTCCCCAGTCCAACAATATCTTCTTAAGATATAATATCCAAGCCTGGTGTGGTGGTGAAAGCACTCCTCTAGTCCCAGCATTCAGGAGGCAGAGGCAGGCAGATCTCTTTGCGTTCAAGCCCAGTCTGGTCTACATAGCAAGTTCCATTCTAGTTGGGGCTACAGGGAGACACTCTCAAAAACAAAACAAAAATAAATGAACAAACAAAAAAACCCCAACAAAACAAAACAAGATATAATATCCAAAATGAATGCAATACTCCAGATATGGACAGCCTAAGGCAGAGTATCAATACAGTGAGGAATGGCCTCAGCTGATTTAGGCTGTAATTATAGCACTCACTAGAAATGCATGTGAAAGAAACTCCAAGAGCTTCACCAGGACCCACTTATATCAGTCTGGATTTCCTCATCTGCTTCTGATAATTTGAACTTTAAGCTAGATTTGTATTTTCTACTACTGAATTTCGTAACAGCAAGCTTTTATTTCAGAGCTAGGACCATTCTGATTTGAACATCTCACATATTAGCTATTTTGGTATAAATGTGTGGGGAATTAAAATAACCTAAGTATATTCATTTGGTGTATTTCAAGAAACTGCAGAAACAGGAACGACTCTGAGAAGTCTTTTTGTAAAGAGATTTACAAATATCTAATCGGCTCTGAGAAGTCTTTTTGTAAAAAGAAATTTACAAACATCTACATTAGTGGGAGCAGGCAGAGGCTTTCCTATGGGGTAGTTCCCTTTCTGCACGAGAGATCTTGTCACAGGAAAAGATTGGGTTTCTGACTCCTGGCCCAGACAGAGACTACTCCAGCTGGCAGTTACAAGAGACTTCACCAATATAACAAGACAGCCTCAGGTGCTGGGTTCCTCCTCCCATCACCCTTCCAAAGCCTCAGTCACTTCCTTTGAAGCCCAAGTCCCCATCCCTCCATTAAGCTCTTTCTAAGCTTCAACTGTCAATTGCTCCTTTGAGTTTTGTTCTGTGTGAGACTCCAGTGCTCAGTCACCTATTAGATTCTAGCTTGCTTTCTTTCCCTGTTCAATATTCTGTGGTCAGGTTATTTCATAGACTGAATGATCAAACTTTCAGAAAGAAAAGAGTAAATAAGCTTTCTATATTTTTCACTTAAGTCTCAGATTTAAAAGTTGCTCATAAGGCCATGCATGGTGATGCACACCTTTAATCCCAGCAGAGGTGGAGGCAGAGGCAGGGGCAGGGGCAGGCAGATCTCTGTGAGATTGAGGCCAGCCTGTCTACATAACAAGTATTAAGTTCTAGGTCAGTGGGGGCTACCCCTACCCCCCCAAAAAATAACTGTTCATAAAAAAGAAAAATCACAAAAAGGTTACTTTCTAAAGCAAGCTACACCTGGATTAGCAGTTATGACAACAGAAGAGTGGGTATAAAATACCTTCACAATTATCATATATCCGACTCCACTAATGTGTACAACCTGTCAGGTTAATACTTACAAAATTTCAGCATGTCACATAACATGTGAACAAAAATACTCCAATCAGCTACCTACCACATAAATTTCAAATTTTTCTGCTGAGTTTCTAAGACTTTGAATAATATAATAACATCCAGGTCCATGTTAGTCTCCTCCAAGTCACTCCCTAAATTTCCAATGTTTCATTTTCTCTAAACCCTCTACACCTACCTGTGTAGTACTGAGGGCCCATCTCCCATCCTAAAACTATCAACAGGCTTCTACCTGCACTTATACAATACTAATCCCCTATATCCAAATTTTTCCACTATTCAATTCATTCCTTCGTGTGTGTACACAAAGATGAAGAGCTCTTCTAACTTCATAGCTTAAGCTGTATAGATTACCTCTAATTACCTCTCTCTCTTTTATTTGCAATTCATTCCTTCGTGTGTGTACACAAAGATGAAGAGCTCTTCTAACTTCATAGCTTAAGCTGTATAGATTACCTCTAATTACCTCTCTCTCTTTTATTTGCAACACACTACAATGCTGAGCAGAGCAGGTGCTGAAAAGAATATCTAGTAGATTTTATACAACTCTTTTTACAACAGCAGGAGGCAGAAATTAAATAATAAAATCAATTTAATAAGTAAGTGGCTCCCAATTTTAATGAAATAGATCAAAAGTTCCTCAAAATCGAGGTGGGTGGGGCAGGAGGGATGGCTCAGCAGTTTACAGCACTGGCTGCTCTGGCAGAGGACCCAAGCTCAGTTTCCAGCATCCATATGGTGCCTAACAACCGTCTGTAACTTCAGTTCCAGGGGATCTGACACCCTCTTCTGGCCTCTGTGAGCACTGCATGCAAGTGGTGTACATGCAGGCAAAACACTCACACAATAGATAAAAGATGGATAGACAGACAGATAATAAAGTTCCTCGGATGGATGGATGGATGGATGGATGGATGGATGGATGGATGAAGTTCCCCGAAGTTATGGAAGGTGGTCGTGTTACATGTGTACTGCCCAACACATACTCAGCTCTCTGACTTGGATTAAATATATTTCTGCCTCTTGGTTCACGGTTTTGAACAGGAAATATTTGAGCAATGGAGATACATAGAAAGTTGACACGCATCCATCACTAAACAAGTCACTCTGCCACTCTTGTGGAGCAGGCCTGTAATTTCAGGACTTAGGAGATGGAAGTAGGACTAAGCTTTCAAGACCAGCGGCAGTTACATAGTGAGTTCAAGGCCAGCCTGCGATACAGGAGACCCGGTCTCAAAGCAACACACACGCACGCACGCGCACACACATTCACAGAGCCCACACATACAAGCACACGCACACGAACACACACGCAAATCGATGCGTGCACTGGGATCTGCAGAGCAGGCGCAGGGCTCGCCCCATCCCCCAGGCTGGCTTCCCTGGCCTCCTCCCCAGCACCTCTGGCGACAACGCGGCTAAACTCGGTGCTGCTCCCGCCCCCGGCCCCTGGGTCAGCGTACGGAGCCCCCGCCTCCTTCCCAGCCTCCCGCGCCCGCTCGCGCTCACCTGCGGTACCAGCCTCCGGAGAGAAGCCGGCGAGCTGCTGGATCAGCTACAGGCAGACAGACAAATCAACAAACACCGACCGTTGTCATTTTTCAAACCTGCCGCCTTCGCCTGGAAGTCCCGCCCCTTTCCGCCGAGCCCATTTCCTGCGCGCCGGATGCCGGAAAGGCTCAAAAGGCTTGAGTTGGCGCTCCAGGTTGGCGGAACCATTGTTCATGGACTTGGCTTCCTACCGGAACTCAGATTTCAGAGGACAGAGGAGCGTAATTTCGCGGGGTAGAGTTCCGGGCAGTAGTCTGGCAGTTGTCGTGATAGTCTTCATAACTTTGCGACCCGCTTCTCAGGTTAATGGGCGGAAGTTTTAGAATACTTCAGTTAAGCTCAGAGGGTGACAGAGAAAGGACGTGAGGGTTCTCAATAGAATCCGAGCATAGCAATAACAAATCAGTGTTAAGCATTGGTTATGATTCAGGTTCTGCATTGGATACTTGTAAGCATTATTTCATTTTAAGTTCTTTAAAGCCTGTGGCGGGGGAGCGAGCGGATGGATAGGCTTTGTCGTTTTGCCTCTGAAGAAACTTGTGCATCAGATCTCCTGGAACTGGAGTTACCTACAGTTAGCCAGTGCTCTTAACCTCTGAGCCATCTCTCCAGTCCACTTCTGTTTAATACTTGTAACAAACATCACAATCTAGGAGCACAATGTACTATAGAGTATCAGTTG
This sequence comes from Nannospalax galili, assembly GCF_000622305.1. NCBI lineage: Eukaryota > Metazoa > Chordata > Mammalia > Rodentia > Spalacidae > Nannospalax > Nannospalax galili. Next base: position 395,628 of record NW_008351346.1, on the reverse strand, counting down.
TTTCCTCTTGTGATCACATGGCTGACTTGGAGTAGTGGCTTCATGCCATTGCCCAGCCTCTAGAGGGAGGACTGTAGTGTTTATTGGTAGCCTTCAAAATTTGAAGTACAATTTTTGTTGAAAGGCTATTTTTTGGTATTATTGTTTAGTTGAAAAGTCATGAGTAGATCCGCAGTGAGATGGACGATAGCGTCATAGTGTTCTACTCTGTATACACTTGCATGTATTCCCCCTGCTCTTTCATTTTCCCCGAGTCTCTCTTCCTGCCTTTGCCTCTCTTTCCATCCTAAACTGCATGATTTATCAGCATGTGGGCCCCATGTATCTGGTGCCTCTCACCCAGGTTCATGTCAAAACTTAACCCTGAATCCATCCTATAAATGTTCAGTTGGGCATCCTGTAGAAAATAAGGTCCAGTTGCATACAACAGATTCTCAGTCTCCAACTTCACCTTTCCCCAATTCTTAACAATTCCTTGATTTAACATTAGTCTCCTGTTATATGATTTCTAATTATTTCTCACAAATTTAGCACCGCTTCAGTCTCCCAATCTCAGCCCTTCTTTATTGGATTACCAGAGAACTCCAGAAGGTATTCTTGATCACTTAATACACACTGATACGCATCTGAAACTTGCCTTTTACCTTTCTGATTTTAATTTTATTCCCCCTTTTAGATTTTTCTCTAAGGACTGAATGGACTTTGAGTGACACAACAGGGATGCTTGATGAGATTACTGTAGCTCAGACTAATGCAAGTAACATTCCTGTGAAAGCTAGTACTTTAAACAAATTCATTTTGTAAATGACGGAGGTCTGAATGGTTCTGTTTTATTTAAAAGAGATCAGTAAAAACAAAAGGTTGGTCTTTCTGGCCTTTATCTCTGCCTACAATCACCCATTCATTTGACCAGAGACTCCCTACAGGCATAGATATTTCTTGTACCTTCTCGTAGATGAGAAAAATGCTACCTTGTAATATGAGCTTCTTGCTTCTCCATTTATATTTATTTGATCCTCTTTTGCCCATCTCAGAAGATGAAGCTACTTTCTTCAGCATTGTTACTAATCGGTGTTTTTCTTTTAGGACCTCACTTCAGCATCTGATGCAATTGATTAGACCCTTCTTGGAACCTAACATCTTTTGCAGGTCTCATTTTTTTTCTACTCATAAATCATAGTGGACTCTTTCTCTGCCTGCTGTTTGTACAGTGTTTTTCAAAGTTGCAACACTGAAAAATTTTTCCTGTCTCTCCCGCACGTTGCAGTATTCACTCCTATCATTTTAACCCGTTTAATCCTAAAGTTCTAAAGCTATTGCTACTCCTGCTCTCTCACTTGAGGTTTAGACCTTTATTTCTGGATAAATTAAAATAAAGCCCTTCAAACTCATTCATCCTTTCCTTGCATTTCTGTGGCCAGTCCAGTCTCCCTGCCTCCAGCCTTACCAACACTCCTCCCGCCCCATACCCACCTTGGAAGTGGCAGTCAGAATGGCCAGGCTCAAATGTAAATTGACTGTTTCTCTTGCCAGATTAAGTTCCTGCCCATCCATCTCACTCCTGGTTACCTCCAGATAGAGCCCACCTCAATAACCTGGTGTGGTGGGTCCTCCAGGAGCTTGACACTGTTCACCTTTTCACCAGGCACTATCCAGATACATGACAGTAGTTGAATGAGTGTGAAACTCAAGAGACATTTGAGGTGAACTTTTTTCCTACATAAAAAAAATAAAACTTATATTGACAGGATCTGTTTTGTTTCTGTCTCCACTACTCTACAAGGCTTATTTTTAATAGTCTGTTGTTTCCTCAGCACCTGACACTTTGCCTTGTACACACTGTGTATCCAGTTTGTTACTAAACCTACTCTTTTTTTAAAAAAAAAATTGCTTTCACACATACCACGATGCACGTGTGGTGGTTAGAAGTTGGTTTTCTCCTTCCATCATGTAGGTTCCAGGGGTCAAACTCAGGTGGTCAAGCTCGACGGCATGTGTCCTTACGGGCTGAACCCTCTTGCTGACCCAAGAACCCCTCCTTAAACATGGTGCATCTAACAGCAGAAAATGATAGTAGTAGCCTCAAAGACAGATTTTTGTTTGTTGTATGTACTTTGGGCCTCCGCCTCTGCCATGCTCTATGAGAAATAAAGGATGAGAAAACAAACTCTGTTCCATTTTTACAAACTGAACTCTATAGTGCAGCATTCAGTGTGGAGGAGGATATTACAGCGTTATCTGGCCAAATGTGCTAACAAGCATTTTGACCACAGCACATTATGGGTGTCATGGATATCATGCAGTTCACTCACATGAATCATGAGTAATGTTTGCTGACACCTTTAAAATGATAACTAGCCAGGAACAGCAGTCTGAAATGAAATCATGAGAACTCATATTAAAGGCATCAGACAGAAAATCTTTAAATTATGCATTATGAGGTATGGATAAAATGTATGAAAAAATAAGAATATCATAGTTTTACACTTGCCTAACATTCCACAAGGGAGGAATCAATAATGTGTCTCATCAATACACAATCATTTTCAACTTGCTGACATTACAGGTGACAATATACCAAACTTTAAAAAAATTGGTTTTTTTATTTATTTTTATTTTATTGTATGAGTGTTTTGCCTGCATGTAAGTGCACCCATGGATGCAATGCCCACAGAAGCCAGAAGGGGGTGTTGGATCCTCTTGAACTGAAGTTATGGACAGCTGTTAGCTGCCATGTGGGTGCTGGGAACCAAACCCAAGTTCTCCGCAAGAGCAGCAGTGCTCTTGACCTCTGAGCCATCTCTTCAGCACCCCAATATATAAAACTCTTTATTCCCATTGTTATAATGTCCTTTACATATTTAATTTTGAATAGGTAAAATATAGCTGGTAATATAACACATAATTTCATGTACTTAGCTGAAGCATAGGCACACTGAACATACCCTAAAATTTAACATGGAAAATCTCAGTAATGCTTTGGTATGTTCAGTACATTCACTTGGTGGCGCTGTTGTATTGATCTTAACATTACTGAAAATTTTGTTCCATTTTGTTTTACATAAGTAATCAGAATTAGAGTGATAAACATTGGACACAGTGTTCTGGATTAAAAAAAATAGATTCTAAATTTATTGACTTTAAAGTACACATTTAGAGTTCTGGCTTAAGAAAAACAGCACTGAATTCAAAGTAGCTGTCTGTTGTTTATTCCTCTTTAACCATTCCAGGCTTGTTAATCTGCTCACCTCCTCGGCTGTGTTCATCTTTATTAGTGGTTTGGGGAACAACTATACATTTGAAATGCTTAAGAAACGTCTTTGTTAGTTTGAAACTGTAGCGTATCTATTTGTAATGAGTTTTAAATAAATCCAAGGATGCAAAAGTCTGTCACTAACCTCTAGCTCCCTTTCCTCAACTTTTCCATCAGGCTGTGTTACTTTAATGCAGTTAGCATACAGACCCTTCAGAATCAGCAGCCCACAAATTTGACATGGCTAAAGAATTTACTGAATGTGATTTTTTAAATTCAGATTTTATATTCTGGTAATTTCCAATATGGACTTTATGATAGACTATGGTGTTTACAGTATTTTAAGGGAGTTAATGAGGGCATCATAGAAAAATGTTAAAATTAATGTACTCCAATTTTAAAGGTGATCATGTATGCCACATGTCGTCGTGCCTGCCCATAATCCCAGCACTCAGGAAGCAAAGGCAGGAGGATCATTCCAAGTTTCAGGCCAGCCTTGTCTACAGTGAATGCCAAGAGACCATCTCAAAACAACAGCAGCAGCAGCAACAACAAAAGAATCATTTATGTCAAATTTTAGAAGTGTGTCTTAGTCTGGCCTATTATAACAAAATCCTACAAATTTTAACCTATATATAAACAATAGAAATTTATTTCTTACAAATCTGGATATTCGACAGTCTAAGTCCAAAGTACCAGGAGATTCAGCTCACATGATGGAAGGGATGAATGAGTTTCCACTAATCACAAAGGAAGGTTCACCTTCGGGATGTAATCTTCATAGGGCTTACCTCTTACTATCACATTGGGAGTTAGGATGGAAACATGGATTTGGGGGAGACGTTCATATTATAGCAAAAGACGTTATAACATTCAATCAATAATAACAGAAATTGAGCAAGTTTGGGGACAACCAGCTTTTCTATCATACTTCACATGGATTATTTTATGATGATAATTGCTGTTATCTAAACTAAATCTTCTAATATGAATTCTATGTAACATACCCTTGGAAGAAAATCATTTCTAAGTTCTCAACATTTTTTCCCAGTTCTTAATCCTGTTTTCTTCCCAAAACAGGACTGAGTCTATATATCTTTAAATAACTTATACCCTACCATCCTACCTATAACATATAAATAAATACACAGACCTTTGAAGGGTCTCCATCTAAACACAGCTCTCACCCCAAAAGGAATAAGAGAGTTTGAGTCAAATGTGAGTGAACATGGTCCAAGGCCCTGTATTCAGCAGTGTCTCAAATAACATGCTCCAACATGGAAGCAGTTCCATGATGTTTTCATAGTGTCAAAACAAATGAAGGTTATAAATCAAGGCATTTTTTTCATGTACCTTAGTGGGAACATCAGGTAGGCAGGTTACAGCAAAGCAGCAAAAAAATCTCTGCTTTAGGTCTTAGATGTCATGACATTCTTATTCTTGGAGATGGTGGAAGGTAGTGGTCTGCTAAGTTAATACATTCTAAAAGGTTTTACCTGATAGTGACAAGGATTTTAGGTCATGCATAAAGTAGGCAAGTGGCCATTAAGGGTATTCAAGATAAACAAAGATAATTTGACTCAATCTACAACATTGCAACTCTCCAAAATTAAGAAGTTCTAGGCCTGGTGCTGAGCTCATGCCTCTAATTACAGCATTTGGGTAGTAAGAAGGCAGGAGGATTAGCACTTTAAGGTCATCCTTGAGTATATAGCAAGTTTGAGGTCAGCCTAGGCTCCATGACATGACACCCTGTCTCCAAAAAGAAATTAAAAAATTTAAAGACATTTTTAGTAAGGATTGTAGAATCTTTAGCACAGGTGTGCTTTATTCTGAGAACTTTAGGCACTCTAGGGAATTGGTTGAAGGGATCCTTTGAGCTAATCACTTTACTCTCTTGTGCTGTTCAAGGGGTGAATCTCCTTCCACAGGCCTGTGGGTGTCTGGCAATCCCACATGGAAATTCTGAGCCTTCTGAAATGTCTTATGTATACATTTCCTTATTAACAACTCTCTCTCTTTTTGGAGGGGCATCCATGTCTCACCCATCCCCTATTCTAGGACCTACCATCACTGAGGGGAAAGAGTGACGCTTCAGGCTTTCCCAGTTTCTTCTTTTCTAAAAAATGCTTCACATTTTTAGCCATTTGATGATTGCAATTTGCTTCTGGTTCTGTTCATTGACTTAAGTTTTTTTCTCTGGGGAATTAATATGATGTAAACTGAAGACATGTAATACATTTATTTCACCTTGGGGATTAACTTCCTTAAGAAAAACCACCAGTTTCTTTGCCTGAGGAACTCTTAATGATAGTATTAACATAAATATGACCCAGGAATAAGCTTGCCGTGCTTCGAGGATTTTCCCACTGTGATGAGTTCCTTATCACAAGCCACTGTACCTTCTCAAGCCACAGCAGGGGTGGGTGGGGTGAAGGTATTTCAGTTCACCGCTGTTAGGTTTTCATTTTAGGCTTGCGAGAAATCACAGCGTCAAACCATAGAGATGGGAGGCTCAGCTGAATATAGATATTCAAACTAAGAGTCTAACAAATCAGAAATCGGATACTTCAAAGATGTTGTGTGGATTACCAATGTAGTGGCCATCCTGCCATCAGTGGAATTCACTGAACACCTATATATGCTAGACAGGATGCTTTCAGAACCAGAAGTTGGAACAGATTCTCTGTTAGTACAAATTGTCTGAACTTTGGCTACTTTGCTATGTAAGAAAATACAGTGTCTTTATATTTGTTCAAACCTAGATGTGAATCATCACCCCAGCCCATCTTTCATGTTTCACCTCATTATACATTACTTTTAATTAAGATTTCTTTTTTATTTTTATGCATATTCATGCCTGTGTGTGGATATGTGTACATGTGTGCAGGTGCCTTAGAGGTCAGAAGAAGATGTCAAATCCCCTAGAACTGGTTACAGGTGGAAGTGACTGTGAGCTGCCTAACATGGGCACTAAGAATGGAATTCAGTTCCTCACACTTGTATAATCAACTGACTGTCTCCATAGCCCCTAAACACTGCACTTCACTGTAGGTCTCATTACTGAATCAATACTGTGATGCTCTCGCCTTCACCCTTGCCTGCCTGCCAAGGTTATCTCACCTTCTATTAAGTTCTAGTACTCTTCAGTTTCTCCATTCTTACCAGCAAGGGACCAAATGGAAAGATTGTCGAGCTAGAAAATATTTAAGACCAAGCTTGCAATGCATCCCTGTAGTCCCTGCACTTTGTAAGTGGAGACAGGAGGATGAAGAGTTTGGGGTTATCTTCAGCTTCACAGCAAATTCAAGGCCAGCCTGGGCTATATGAAACACTGTCTCAAAACCATAGATAGAAATATAGATAGATGATAGATAGATATAAATATAGATAGATGATATAGATATAGATATAGATAGATAGATATAGATATAGATATAGATAGATGATAGACAGAGATAGACATGATAAATACAAGGCTTGCATTCTTTTTTTACAAGATTAAGAAGGCTTTATTCAGTTCTCCAACTGTTTACCACTTTGCCAATACAGACTCATAGATTTGTTTGGAAGAAAGCTATTTTACTTCAGATAAGAGTCAAGGATTTAACAGAATGTTTTTTAACCAGAAAGTTCCATCTCTTAGGCTTAGAAAAGGGGTGGGGTGGGTGGAATGAGGTAGAGAACTAGCAGGAGACACAAACCTTCCCAGAAGTGGCACAGAAACTGCTACAACATGGATTTGAACCTAGATCCCCATCAACCCTCTTGAGTGGCAGTTGGTTTCCATGAACCATCTGGATTGGAGTCACTTAGAGAATGGCCTTGAACCTTCTAACCTTAGCGAGATCCTGACTCAGTTGTTGTGGAGATGAGTCCAGACATTTGAGTTTTGAAAAGCTCATTATCAAACATTTTAAAAGTTTTAGTTTTAAAATGCATATTGTGCTTATTCGTTATACATGGTACCTTGTTACAGGCACTTTCATACAAGTAGACATTGTACATGGATCATGTTCCCACTCTCCCTCCCCTTTTCTCTCCTCACCCTCCCATTAGTCCCCTTTGATATCCTAGACAGTTTTCACTTCCTTTCACGTAATACATACATACATGATTTCATGTATCTATATAAAATCCAGAAACTGCAAGTAGGAGAAAGCATATATTTGCTTTTCTGAAACTAGCTTAATCTGCTTATATCCAGTTGTCCTGCAAATGGCATGTCTTCATTCTTCTGTAGGCTGAAAAAGTTGCATTGTGCATAGAAAGCACATTTTTTAAATCCATCTCTGTTGATGGACAGCTAGGTTGGTTCTATAACTTAGCCATTGTGAATAGTGCTACAATGTCACACATAATGTTGATACAAGTCATCAGGTAGATGTAGAGAATGAAAACAGGATGGTTGAGTGGGAAAGCCATGCTTTGGGTAGTCTCACCATGATCAGAGCCCCAGTAGCTCTTCCCTCTACTTTAGCCTCACCTCTTAGAGGGGCTGCCTCGAGTATCAGGTGAGAAATTGACAGATTAAGCAAAAGCCACATTAGTGTAGTGGGGCTGCCACAAAAATTGCTATAAGTTAGATGGCTTAACTAGCAGAAACTCATTGTCTCACAGTTCTGGAGTTAGAATCAGTAGATGTTATATCTTTTCAGAGCTGTGAGGATGACTTTCTCCCTCTCTCTGTCCCTCCATCCCTTTGTCCCTCCATGCCTCCCTCCCTCTCTCCCTTAGCTTTTGATAGTTTTCTGGCGATAGTTGACATTCCTTTGTTGATAGATAGACCACTTCAATCTCTATCTTTGTTTTCATATGGCATTCGTCCATTGTGTGATATAAACTACCCTAATGACCTCACTTTATCGTATGTAGAAAGACTTTATTTCCAAGTATCACATATTGAAGTTTTGGAAGTTAGGACTCCAACACACTCTTTTGGAGGAGGACACAGTTCAACTCATAAGCATGATTCATTCACAGTATAAGGCAAAGTCTTCTCCAGTGATATCTCTAAATAGCCTGATGGTTCAGTCCAGGACAAATGTGCCAGCCTCCCACCATGCAAAATCAGTAGATTTCTATCTCCCTCTTTAATTGAGTACTAATCACTTATTAACATGCTGAGTACACATAATTCATTTTATTTTTCTTAGAAATAGCTCTTAAAAAACAGTCTGGCTATGTTCAAGGAGAACAAATAGAAAATTAATTGAATTGGTGGCACTTCAGCTCTCTCACATAGGAAAAGTTTAACTCAACAGAAGTGGACTTTCATCCCAACTTACCAAAACAGCAGTGCCTGTGAGTTCTGCGTCTGTACAGGGAATATTCAAAGATAACATCGGAACCATTGTAACAGTATAGAAACAGTTAAAAATGTGCCCAAGCCCCCAAATCCTAATAGGAAACTAGTTAGCTAATGGTAAACCATGTTTGAGATGTCAATAACTAGCTTTCGATAATTTGGGTTACAGAGTTCCTATTAGGTGTGAAGGTACTTGTGCGCCGGCATTAGGAGGACCCCATATGCCTCAGTTTGGTAGCATTGTGATTAATCAGTGGAAGACCAGTCTATACTTAGGAAGAGTTGGTTGAGATCAAAGTAAAGTATTAGATATACTCAAAAGGATCTTAGTAGATAGAGGTGCCAATAAAGGAAGAGTCTTTTCTTGTTCCTTGCTCATCTTCAGAATCGATGCACTCACCATAGAGCTCCTGTCAGAGCACAGTAAGAGGCCCTTAGTGGGGCTTGACAAGGAATTCAGGAGAAGAACTAGTCTGTAAACATGGGAGGAAAGGAATGCCTGTTCCTGGTTGAGATATCCTGAAGGCAGGAAAATTACAAGCATAGCTCATCTTGTAGGGCTTCAAGACACCAAAATAAAGAATAGTGGGACATCAGGTTGTATAACTTAAAACATCAGCGCAGAAGTGAGGAAGTGGGTGTGAGGCCCAGCTGACAAACTATTGGCAACCTATAGTTGCTGGGAGAGAGAGAGTCAGTTTCCTTTAAGGATGTGACACTGGATAGGTTAACCAGGCTCCAGTGGATTGGATCCACACTGAAGGATATTTGGTGGAGACAAATTTGACTGTGAATTGACTGTATAGGCCTTTATAAAACAGAGTATATGTGTC